>NC_134574.1:153054433-153354433 GCF_050947875.1 Dermacentor variabilis
CTGCAAACTTCTTAATCTCATCCACCCACCTAACTTTCTGCTGCCCCCTGCTACGCTTCCCTTCCCTTGGAATCCAGTCAGTAGCCCTTAAAGACCATCGGTTCTCTTCCCTCCTCATTACATGTCCTGCCCATTCCCATTTCTTTTTCTTGATTTCAACTAAGATGTCATTAACTCGCGTTTCTTCCCCCACCCAATCTGCTCTTTTCTTATCCCTTAACGTTACAACCATCATTCTTCTTTCCAAAGCTCGTTGCGTCATCCTCCATTTAAGCAGAACCCTTATCGTAAACCTCCAGGTTTCTGCCCCGTACGTGAGTACTGGTAAGACACAGCTGTTATGCACTTTTTCCTTGAGGGATAATTGCAACCTGTTGTTCATGATCTGAGAATGCCTGCCAAACGCACCCCAGCCCACTCTTACTCTTCTGATTATTGCAGTCTCATGATTTGGATCCGCGGTCACTACCTGGCCTAAGTAGATGTATTCCCTTACCACTTCCAGTGCCTCGCTACCTATAGTAAACTACTGTTCTAGACTGTTAAACTTTACTTTAGTTTTCTGCAGATTAATCTTTAGACCCACCCTTCTGCTTTGCCTCTCCAGATCAGTGAGCATGCATTGCAATTGCACCCCTGAGTTACTAAGCGAGGCAATATCATCAGCGAATCGCAAGTTACTAAGATAGTCTCCATTAACTCTTATTCCGAATTCTTCACAATCCAGGTCTCTGAATACCTCCTGTAAACACGCTGTGAATAGCATTGGAGAAATCGTATCTCCCTACCTGACTCCTTTCTTTATTGGGATTTTGTTGCTTTCTTTGTGGAGGACTACGGTGGCTGTGGAGCCGCTATAGATATCTTTCAGTATTTTTACATACGGCTCGTCTACACCCTGATTCCGTAATGCCTCCATGACTGCTGAGGTTTCGGTTGAATCGAACGCTTTCTCGTAATCAATGAAAGCTATATATAAGGGTTGGTTATATTCTGCACATTTCTCTATCACCTGATTGATAGTGTGAATATGGTCTATTGTTGAGTAGCCTTTACGGAATCCGGCCTGGTCCTTTGGTTGACAGAAGTCTAAGGTGTTCCTGATTCTATTTGCGATTAGCTTAGTAAATATTTTGTAGGCAACGGACAGTAAGCTGATCGGTCTATAATTTTTTCAATTCCTTGGCGTCCCCTTTCTTATGGCTTAGGATTATATTAGCGTTCTTCCAAGAGGCCGGTACGCTCGAGGTCATGAGGCGTTGCGTATGCTGGGTGGCCAGTTTTTCTAGAACAATCTGCCCACCATTCTTCTACAAATCTGCTGTTACCTGATCCTCCCCAGTTGCCTTCCCTCTTTCCATAGCTCCCAAGGCTTTCTTTACTTCCTCCGCCGTTACTTGTGGGATTTGAAATTCCTCTAGACTATTCTCTCTTCCATTATCGTCGTGGCTGCCACTGATACTCTATAAATCTCGATAGAACTCCTCAACCACTTGAACTATCTCATCCATATTAGTAATGATATTGCCGGTTTTGTCTCTTAACGCATACATCTAATTCTTGCCAATTCCTAGTTTCTTCTTCACTGCTTCTAGGCTTCCTCCGTTCCGGAGAGCATGTTCAATTCTATCCATGTTATACTTCCTTATGTCAGCTGTCTTACACTTGTCGATTAACTTTGAAAGTTCTGCCAGTTCTATTCTATCTGTAGGGTTAGAGGCTTTCATACATTGGCGTTTCTTGATGAAATCTTTCGTCTCCTGCGATAGCTTACTGGTATCTTGCCTAACGGAGTTACCACCGACTTCTATTGCACACTCCTTAATGATGCCCATAAGATTGTCGTTCGTTGTTTCAACACTAAGGTCCTCTTCCTGAGTTAAAGCCGAATACCAGTTCTGTAGCTCCATCCGGAATTCCTCTATTTTCCCTCTTACCGCTAACTCATTGATCGGCTTCTTATGTGCCAGTTTCTTCCGTTCCCTCCTCTAGTCTAGGCTAATTCGAATTCTTACCATCCTATGGTCACTGCAGCGCACCTTGCCGAGTACGTCCACATCTTGTACGATGCCAGGGTTAGCGCAGAGTATAAAGTCTGTTTCATTTCTAGTCTCGTCATTCTGACTCCTTCACGTCCACTTTCGGCTATCCCGCTTGCGGAAGAAGGTATTCATTATCCGCATATTATTCTGTTCGGCAAAGTCTATTAATAACTCTGCCCTGCTATTCCTAGTGCCTATGCCATATTGCCCCACTGACTTATCTCCAGCCTGCTTCTTGCCTACCTTCGGATTGAAGTCGCCCATCAGTATAGTGTGTTTTGTTTTGACTTTACCAATCGCCGATTCCACGTCTTCATAGAAGCTTTCGACTTCCTGGTCATCATGACTGGATGTAAGGGCGTAGACCTGTACGACCTTCAATTTGTGCCTCTTATTAAGTATCACAACAAGACCTGCCACCCTCTCGTTAATGCTATAGAATTCCTGTATGTTACCAGCTATATTCTTATTAATCAGGAATCCGACTCCTAGTCCTCGTCTCTCCGCTAAGCCCCGGTAGCACAGGACGTGCCCACTTTTTAGCACTGTATATGCTTCATTTGTCCTCCTAACTTCACTGAGCCGTATTATATCCCATTTACTGCCCTCTAATTCCTCCAATAGCACTGCTAGACTCGCCTTACTAGATAACGTTCTAGCATTAAACATTGCCAGGTTCAGATTCCAATGGTGGCCTGTTGTCAGTATAGCCGTCTAAATCTTGTATGTGGGCATTCATGTGACCTAATAGGATAATTTCAGCAGCATTCCCGAAACCCTTGATATCAATGCTTATGCATTCCACTAACTCTTTATTCTTCTCTGTGCAATTATTTCCGGTCCACGAATACGTAACGCCCAGCCAAGTTTTTTTTCCACTCATTGTGCCTAATAACCAAAGATGCTCTTGACATTTTGAATTTACTCTTTTGCATTTGGCTCCACGATGGATGAGCATTCCGACTACCCCTCCCTTTCTTTCCGACTTAGTTCTGTTGCACCCTTCCCAAATATAATTCTCAATCGCTGGCGGCTCTTCTGAGTCTCTATGGTGCGTTTATGTTACCGCACACACTCCTATTTGTTCGCTATTTAATCATCATCATCATCATCAGCCTGGTTACGCCCACTGCAGGGCAAAGGCCTCTCCCATACTTCTCGAACAACCCCGGCCATGTACTAATTGTAGCCATGTCGTCCCTGCAAACTTCTTAATCTCATCCGCCCACCTAACTTTCTGCCGCCCCCGGCTACGTTTCCCTTCCCTTGGAATCCACTCTGTAACCCTTAATGACCGTCGGTTATCTTCCCTCCTCATTACATGTCCTGCCCATGCCCCATTTCTTTTTCTTGATTTCAACTAAGATGTCATTAACTCGCGTTTGTTCCCCCACCCAATCTGCTCTTTTCTTATCCCTTAACGTTACACCCTTCATTCTTCTTTCCATAGCTCGTTTCGTCGTCCTCAATTTTAGCAGAGCCCTTTTCGTAACCCTCCAGGTTTCTGCCCCGTAGGTGAGTACTGGTAAGACATAGCTATTATACACTTTTCTCTTGAGGGATAATGGCAACCAGCTGTTCATGATCTGAGAATGCCTCCCAAACGCACCCCAGCCCATTCTTATTCTTCTGATTATTTCCGTCTCATGATCCGGATCCGCCGTCACTACCTACCCTAAGTAGATGTATTCCCTTGCCACTTCCAGTGCCTCACTACCTATTGTAAATTGCTGTTCTCTTTTGAGACTGTTAAACATTACTTTAGTTTTCTGCAGATTTATTTTTAGACCCACTCTTCTGCTTTGCCTCTCCAGGTCGGTGAGCATGCATTGCAATTGGTCCCCTGAGTTACTAAGCAAGGCAATATCATCAGCGAATCGCAAGTTACTAAGGTATTCTCCATTAACTTTTATCCCCAATTCTTCCCAATCCAGGTCTCTGAATACCTCCTGTAAACACGCTATGAATAGCATTGGAGAGATCGTATGTCCCTGCGTGACGCCTTTCTTTATTGGGATTTTGTTGCTTTCTTTATAGAGGACTACGGTGGCTGTGGAGCTGCTATAGATATGTTTCAGTAGTTTTACATACGGCTCGTCTACACCCTGATTCCGTAATGCCTCCATGGCTACTGAGATTTCGACAGAATCAAACGCTTTCTCGTGATGAATGAAAGCTATATATAAGGGTTGGTTATATTCCGCACACTTCTCTATCACCTGATTGATAGTGTGGATATGGTCTATTGTTGAATAGCCTTTACTGAATCCTGCCTGATCCTTTGCTTGACAGAAGTCTAAAGTGTTCCTGATTCTATTTGCGATTACCTTAGTAAATAGTTTGTAGGATCCGCTATTTAACTGTTCCTCAATGTCTGCCCACTTTTCGTTTCTTCTGCCGCCCTGCATGTTTATGTAGCTTATTGCATGGCGAGCTCTCTTTCTTGCTCTCCTCCTTTTTCTGTTGACGGCGATGCTCTTCTGAGGTTGCCCTAGGGGACCTTCTTCATTACTACCTACTCTGGCCTCCTCAGAGCCCGTGGGCCCCCTAAAAAGCAACAACGCCACCACCAAGTCGCCAGCCCGCTTCTCGTGCCAACCTGTAATTGAAGTGCATCCTGTCTCGTTGAAAACTTCCACACCTTCTCACTTCCTTGTTTACTTCGACAACCTCGAAGCCTTTCTCTCGGCTCATTTTTCATATCGCCTCATTAGCAGCCACTGCTGCTCTTCGAACGTCACTGTCACGTACAAGCACCTACGGCACCGTGCACACCACGATCAGGGGACAGCTCGCGCAAGTCGACCACCCCCTTCGCCATGCGCTGGGCTAATCCTGTCACTTTCCTGTTTAGGACGTCATGTAGCCCACCTGCTGCTATGACAAGGTTGCGCACGTGGGCATTTTCCGCGAGCTTTTCTTTTGCTCGCTCCATGACAGAGCCCAGTGTCCGCCCTGGAAATGTCCCTACCTCCACTCTTTTATCGCGTTTCACCCTCTCCACAATTGCTTTTCAGCACCCAGCCAGGTTTGAGTCACCGGCGATAATCACCCTTTTACTCTCTCCTACTTCTCCCTGCTTCCCTTTTTCCTTTGTCCTCGTTCACATTGGCGGCCCTGTTCAGCTTTTCCTGGGCTGCTTCAAGTATTTATTCAACGACCTTCCGTGCATCACACTCCCAGTTTAGCTCATTTTTTGAGCTGTTCCACCTGTTTGAAAAGCTCTTCCTGGAAGGCCTCCATTTTCTGCACCCTAGTATCGACATCACAGTGTGTGCCGGTTGACTCAGTTCCCTCTACATTCTCATCCGTGCCCTCATCTCCCTTGAGGGACCCCCGCGCACTGACTGCTTTCCCGGCTTTCTTGCCATGTATTGCACGGCTTTTTCTGGTACAAATACTGTAATAATGTAATAATGAAGAGCACGTGCCTTTTAGCAAAAACCGATATGCACAGGATCCAAATATTCAAAATGACGCAAAGCAACTCTCACCACTGTTTCAAAAGCAATCAATGCTGCGGAGACCCAAGATATGACACGCTCTCGCACGCGCTCAATCACGCGCCCACGCTCTCACTTTCCTTCCAAAACACGCATAGTAAAACCACTAATAGCGATTCGTCTCAACTATTAGTCAACTATTAGTAGTATATTAGTAATCAACTCAACTATTAGTAGTCTCGACTATTACTAATAGCTATTAGTGTCTCTAATAACTCAACGTCCCACCCGGCTGCACGTGCTGAAGCACGTGGCGCGAAAGGGTTCTCTAACTGTCATGCAAAACTATATGTGCACGAAACAAACCCGCGCACACGAAATACGAGAAGCAAAAAAGGAAAAAATAAAACCACCCAATTACTATTTAAAGGAAAAAAAAACGTCAAATCAAAAACAGAAGCAAGCTCAAAGCATGCACAAAAACTTATGATTTCGTCGCCGCCACGGAGCCAAGAAAAGCCACGTCCATTCGCCACAAAATCTCAAGCAACACCATTAGGCCGCATTATGCGGTTTAGGGCGCCCCCTCATGGAGGCCTCGTGCACTCGCTATCATAGTCATTATATAAGGTCGAGGTTCTGCGCCCCTCTGGTAGTCGTTCTGTGGCCGGCTTTGCAGCATCTCATGCTGCGTGAGTAAGACGTACGTGTAATGTTGTTCGGGTGTTTGAGCTGTCCCCTTTGACGCTACAGTGGGGAAACAGCACGATACACCCACATTCCGGCGCCCAACGCGTTGTCAACATCCCCTCTGTAACAATGCATCAAAATAGATGTCAATTTCCTGGCGGTCGTCATTAAACCTAGCCTCGTAATAATGGATTCAAAGTGGTGTCCGCATGTCCCCACTACAGATATATGAACTGCCGAAGTTAAGGTATCAGTTGAAAGTGCATCGCTCTCTGCTGTCGCCTCCTTCTCTCTTCGAAAACTTCCCGCCACTTCCATCATGCCCTTTCAGCAGCTAGCTTAACGTAAAATTCTTCTGTCATAGTGCTGTGCAGAGAGAGAGAGACAGAGGCATAATTTACTATAAAAGCAGAGAGGTCGGCCTGAGCTAGCATGTTCTGCCCTGCTACTTTGCGCAGGTAAAGAAGGAAAGGGGCCAGAAGAGAGTGATGAAAGAAGATGATCAGGACATGAAGAAAGGATGCATATATACACTAATACAGTGGTTTCCTTAAAGCCTTTTGTTTAGTCCGGTCATTTTAAAGTAGTTGAGAGCAGCCCTTGTAGGAATTGATGCTACTGTATGGTCACACATTTCAGTACTGCTGTGCAAACTTGCATAAGAGTGCGCCAAAGTGCTGATGCTTTATAAGAAACTGATACCCGGAACTTGGCTTTCAGTCTTACTTACCCACACTCGAATGTGCAGAAGGTCTTTTTGAGGAAGAAATTAGTTATGTTCGTCCAATATTTCGGAAGTCCGCAAATCGAGTAATTTTGGCATTTCATCGAGGTCACATTGTAGAAGTACGCCACACGTCCACCAATTGGGCGCTTGGTCGTCGACGGGGTGTTTGCAGCGTTGAGTTCTTTGCAAGTGTCTATCGGATACCCCACACATATCTTAGCATCTTGACCTAAATTTATTGAGAAGAAAGATTACCATTCTGTCATTATAGCCATGTGCAGATCATATTGAAGTCTATGTGAAGCGCAGCGTTCGTGAAGCGGTTAAATAAATGCTATATAACCTAATTTGATGCAAACAATTGTCTTTATTTTATTGCAACATACAACGTGCAATTTCTTTTTGCACCGCACAGGTAGCAACTTTAACGTCATCCAATGATTATATTTATGCAACCCTGCACAAGCTCGCAAATGTATACAACATTAGGCACCATAATCTAAAGCAACTAAAAAGTGCAGATGTGTGACACCGGCAATAAGCAAAATTTTTTTCATCGCTGTTCTCTCAGCAGGACCGCGCAGTGCACCTCATGCTTTACAACATCGAGAAAATAATATTGATAGCCGAAAAACGCAGTCAACGAATTTTCCACAAAAGACACGCTATCGTACCTTTTTTTCACTACTGTATATCCTTCGACATACTAGCTCGCTGACGTACCCATGAACGCGGAACCGTCGTGGGCTAGCCAAAGAAAGCTCCATTTTATTAAAGGTAGCACAAGCGATGTCAGTAGGCGGACTGCTTGAGCCTGCATGCACTAACCTCCGTGAAAAGTTTTAACCCGCGGATATAGAACGCCGCACAAAGAGCGTAAATCTTAGCATAACAAAATATGGACTCATTGAGCTAAGCCTAGTCATTGTCCTTCTTTACTGCCGGAAATGTGATTTTTTACAGCGCAGCTCTTAGGTGCGCGTTCCCGCGGCGAGCGTCGGCGTCGTCTCTCGGCGTCGTCGTAACCGAGCGAACGAGCACAGCAAAGGATGAAAGAGCGAATGTGAAGCGAGGGCGAAAGACAGCGATAGCGAAGAGAGTGCGAGGAAGAAAGCGGAGGGAGAGGGTGCAGCGGAGCCAAGAGGCAGAAATGGGAGAACGAGGGTATGGCGAAAGCGTCAGAAGAAAGACGTAGTGCCGCGAAAGACGGGCTTTTCGGCTACAATGGCACGAGGTTGTGCCATAGTTGCCCGCGTCATCTGTTCACCGCTGACGCCACCGATACCATATATGGAAACAAAGCGCTGCATGAGTGGAGGACTGTCTGCGGCGGCTGCTGTGAATCGCGCCCATGCGTCACCCGTGCACAGCCTTCGCGATCTCCCGATTAGCGAGGCTGTCGCGCCGCATTTCGCTCCGTTTTCAACGCACCGCACGAGACAGATTGGGCGCGCCAGCCAATACATCGCGAATTGTAAACGCACATACAGCCGCGCTCAAATTTCGCCTTAGGGAGTATCGTAATCGGCAGTGAACTTTTTCGATGATTGCATGTGTGCATTTTTATTGTTGTTAATTCAACGGAGAGGCTACCGCCTTTAGTGGCACCGGCTATTCCTATTCGCAAGGCAGACCAAAACACTAAAGCGCGTTAAGCAGTAAAAACCCTGAAGGAGCCCGAATGTATCCCGAACGTTTTCGAAGTTTCGCAGTCAAATTCAAATTTAAATTCTTTATTTCTGCCTTGTACAGATTCAGACAGCGGAGGCGCAGGAAAAGCAGTCAGAAACAGCTTGACAAAGCCGCAGCCCTCTTTCGCTTGGCAGCACCTTCACAGCAAGGCTATTAAAATAAAGGTAATTGCAGTCCAATAACAATTATACAATATAACAATGAACAAGTACACAAGAAAACATAAAATTACACAATATTTAGAGAATATTCCCCACAAAGGAAAACAGAACCTACATAGTAACATACATAACACGCAAAGCACTGTTTCACGCAATGAAGAGATCGAAATTAATATATACATAAGCCATTAAGAGAGAAGGAAGAGTGAATTGCAGGCGTTCTCTATTGGAATTTATTCTAGGGGTCGGCACTACCCAATTCTCCGCACACCTTGTCTTGTAGGTTGCTTCTCGGGTACGCAAATCAGCAAGGTAACGTATGTGATTTACGTTCTCCGTGTTTCCAGTTTAAACCAGACACTCAAGTGGTATTTGTACAAGTTGTGCATCTTCAGCACACTACTTTGCAGAAAGAGATCCGCACTCGGTGAGACCCAGGGGACGTTGTGAACATGACGAAGGAACTTCATCTGCAATATGTAGATGCGCTGAAGACAGCTAATTGTGGCTGTGCCTCACACTAAATGACGATAGTTTAAATAGGAGTAAAAAAAGGGAATTATTACTGGCCTTGGAAGAACGTATCTGAGCCGACCTACGACCCCAGTTATTTAAGCCTGTTTCGTCGTGATATGGTACAAGTGATGTTCCCAAGACATACAGGAGGAAAATCTACTCCGAGACATTTAAATTGCTCAACCAGATCTATAAGTCGTGAATTTAGCTTAATCTCGAGGGAGGAGGGAACTGGTTTATTTTTAGGGTGGAATATGACAGCTTGTCTCTTTTCATATATACGCAGGCACTTGGATTTGGACCATTTTTGTAACTCCTTCATAGTGTCATTGCATTCCCGAACAACAAGAGCAAATCATTTCCAGCAAAAAAAGGTGCTAATATCACCAGCGCGTAGATAATAAATTTAGCATTGGAGGTAATGTTGGAGATATCATTAAGGTACATATTAAATAGTAATGGTCCCAGCATACTGCCCTGTGGAACGCCAGAAATACCATATTTTAGTTCAGATTTCATATTCTCTTTGCAGACAGCCTCTTTTCTATGCGATAGATATGATTTAAGAAGCATTTGAGCGTGTCCCTGAAAACCATAACACTCTTAAGTTATTTAGGAGTATAGTGTGGTTCACTAAGTCGAATGCCTTCGAGAAGTCCACGAAGACACCAATAACGAAGGCTTTCTTTTCAAACTGTGTTAGTATGTATTCCTTTTATTCGAGTAGTGCTAACTCGGCAAATTTATTTTTACAAAACCTAAATTGCTTCTGTGACAGAAGATCATGCTAATTAATAAAATTAGACAACCTAGCATACAGAACTTTCTCAAGAGCTTTTGAGAACACTGGGAGTATAGATACTGGTCTATAATTTCCTAAATCATTACGGTCTCCTTTTTTATGCAGAACTATTACTTTCGCTATTTGCATTTTGTTAGAAAATGTGCTGGTAGCTAAGCATAAGTTAAATATATCTTCAATAACAGGCGCAGTGACTCCTACAACATGCTTCACAGGCCTTACTTGAATGCCGTCAATGTCGTGGCTACGGCTGTTATTAAGGTTTTGTATTACTGATATAACTTCTTCTATTGTAACCAGGTTCAGAAATATCATGCCATTATTGTAAGAATTATTGTATTTACTAGGAACATCTGGCGGGTTATGAGCTAGGGTCGTAAAAAATTGTTAAAGGCATCTACTAGCTCGTCTCTAGATATATCTTATTATCTAGCTGTAGCGAACTTGGGGCAGCTTGTCGTTGTTCACATCAGAGTAGGAAATTTAATCTTGACCACAGCAAACAGTGTCGACCCCTTTTTAACTTCAAGTAATGTAGAGTAGTATTCCGCGCGTTCTGGTGTAGTTTTTTTTTTTTTTTGTTAACCTATTCCTGTATTTCCTAAATATCCGCAGGTCATCTGCTGGACGTGAACTTAAGACGATTTTGTAAAGCTTGTTTTTCATTTTAATTTTTTGGCGAAACTCAGATGTTACCCAAGGTTTGCGAGTTTTACGTTTTGATCCACGCACTTTTAATAGGAAGCAGGAATGGTAGAGCTGTTTGATTACTTGGAGAAACTCATTGTAAGCCTCGCTTGCGTCACTAGCAATGCCAGTGTTATCCAACTGAACTTGTGCCGGTGAGTTGCGAAAGGAATTAGGGGCATCATTAGTTATACACTGGTACTTTGTTTTTTCCTGTCGGTACTTTACCGCTCCAGCTTATGAATACTTATGCTTATGCTTATGAATACTGGGAGGTGTTAGCTGACTGCGCATGATATTACGCCTGTTTCAGCTATTGGTGGGGAGGAGTTCGTAATCACCAGATCGAAAGGAGACGCACTTTCTGGTGTGACCCTTGTTGTTTAAGAAAGGCACAAAAGAGAGTCAATGGGCACTCAAAGCCATATACAGTTCCGCAACTAAATTAAGTAAGAGGCATTACACATCAGAGTCAAGCAGAGCTCATGTCAACCTGCTTGCAGTACAGACGGTGACTGCAGCGCCGCTGTATCAATGAAACGCGAAGCGTACCGCCGCTGCTTATCTGCGCTTTGGGGAGGCTTCGCGTCGTGGTGCGGCCTGTGGATGAAGCGCGAATAGCCGAAGTAGCGTCGCTATGGTCGCTGAGCAGGCTATATAGCATGCAAAAATAAAAATAATACTGGCAAACAGGGGCTTCAGGAGAGGATTCTGCTATAACAGTTGGGCGCAGAATCTCCTGGGCAACCGAGAGGCAGCGGAGAATCAAAGCTAAAGCCAGGGGCTAGGGGGCGGAGGGGGGGGGGGATATGTTGTATGTGTCCACTAAGTGAAACTCCATTTCAGCGCGCACTGATAGCATAGAGTTCGAAGCCGGTAGGGCAGGCGCTAATCGTCACCACCGGCTCGCAAGCTCTATAGATTCGTCAGTTGAAATGGACAGTCCACGTAGTCGACACTTACAAAATACCGTCACCCCCTCCCCCCCCCCCGCAGGGCAGCACGTGAGTTGGAGCAGCCGAGGCCGAAGAGTACCCAGCGATCGCGTAGTTTGCATACAAGATTCGCTATTCGCCTATCGCGGAGAGCCGAACTTACACACCCTCGGCATGTTGGGGCCCTCGAGGAGCCCCCAACCCCCATGCACCACTCCAGAGTAAGTACCTGTATTTTGTTAATGTCCACCCAGTGGACTGTCGATATCAGCCGCCGCTGATTGGCTGGAGCTGTAGGAGCGAGGGGGCACGCTGGGGGCACCTGCCTCCTCCTCGCTGCTGGTACGCCAGCCCAGTAAATCAGCATATATATATATATATATATATATATATATATATATATATATATATATATATATATATATATATATATATATATATATATATATATCAGCTTCCTACCCTTCATCCACATTCATAATTTTTCCGCTTTGAGATTCCAAATGCTAACGCAATAAAATAGGCAGCTTCGCAGGGCGAAGCAAGGAATGCGATAGCAAGGTTTAGCGTTGCGCTTGAACATGCCGGACGCTGCTCTAACTAAGGCCGGTTCAACTAGTCGCGTTATACACGGATGCTCGAAAGTTTCTGTCTCCCTTAAAAGCTTTAAAACATCGCGTAGGGCATGTAACGACATCGCACAGGCGCCACTGAACGCGGTCGCCAAAGAGCCGCGCCAGTAAAATTATACCACTTTCGGGATTGAGTACTGATATTGTTTTGCAATTTTAATATTTAATAGTGTAAGAAGACTGAAGATAATTGGCGTGCGCGGTGATTCTTACGTTCTATAACTTTTTTTTTGTGGGCTGCCATTCAGAAAATTCTGAAGAATAATTTAGCGAGAAACGTAAGTCTAGGTATGAGCAACGTTGGCGATTGAATAACGTGGCAATATATATAACCCGCATATGCGGTATGGATAAGCATATAGCGTGCATATACCTAAATATGTGTGGATCTACACAGCAATGCCACCGACGGCGACAATTACTCCCCATGTCCCAGCTTTGATGCCCCTGATTCCCATTTGGTGTCCTGGAGGCCCCGCGAAAGTGTACTAAATAATTAGACGTTGTTTATACTTCGTGCATGCGCAAATGCGCACAGGCGCTTGCTCTAAGGCGTCGCTATAGATGAAATATGTTCCCCAAGGAGCAGATCGGCGGTGGCAGTGTGCTCCCCGTCCCTTTCGTAGAGTGGCACTGCGATAACCAGCTGCAGAGGGAAGCAGGCTGACAAATATGCGTTTGGGAACCCACACAGCAGTTGACAGCTTTGCAGACAAGACGGCTAACTTATTTACGCATATATCTGCGCAACACGTAGAGACAGGATCGCAGCGTAGCTGTCTAGCGCACGGCTGGTACCTGAACGTCTGTCAGCAGTGCAGAAAAGGAGAAGGGGCGGAAATATGGCAAACACGTGAAGGAAGAGAGTTGCCCGGAGTTGATAGCGCTGCTGGAATTAGCGGTGCTCCGGACGGTGAAACGGTGAACACGCTCAGTGGGAACGAGAAAAGCAACCATGCCCACTTCCTTGCTAGTTCGAATCGCGTTATATCGCGTGCGTTGGGCACGCCATTAATCCTGATCGATCGGCAGAGTTGTACAGTCTAAAATCCGCCTTATCTTGTACCCGGCGGGAACCAAGATATAGCACGTTGTAGCCTGGCTAAATACATTGATCGTCCAGGATTACGGGCATTAGTGCTAGGAACTGCCAGAACTACACATAACAGATTCAAACGTACACAACACATACATGACCTCTGGTATTTAAAGAGTTGTAGTTGTGGGCTCAGAAAAAAATTTAGTACGAGCCGATTTTTTTTACAAAAGGATTTTTTAAAGCGACAGGTGCTATTTTCTGTAGTCCTACTGCTGGAGCAAGTGTTCTTTTTTTCTATTTCTTTATTTAGCATTCGACGGCATAACAACTTTAAATAGGCCTTTAGGCTTCGCCTAGCAGTATCGTGTCGTGGTCATTCGCAAAGGACAGTTTGCACATTTTTATCAGCCTGGCTACCATGCTACTGTGGGCTGTAAAGCACATCATTCTGCGCAAATGGGGGCACGTATATACAGGGCCAAGCCGCAGACGATGTAAAAAGTAACAAAATGTTCAAGGTCCCTTATTTTTGACGGAATACAACTCTTAAAGGGCCCCTGAAACGGTTCGGACAAATTTTGTAGATGCGTAGGGTAGGGCTAAAGTTAATCATTCGGACCACAGTTTGTGTGAAACGTTTAATATTAGGAGAGCTAGGGACGATTACAAGTGCTCCATAGTCATGCATTTTCTCCTCAACTCATTCGTCGAGTGATCGGGACTAAGCTCCGCCTTCACTAGCTCAGCGTCATAATGGCACGTCGTGTCGTCGACTTCCGGTTCTTTAGGAGCGGGTGCGCGAAGCCTTTGCAAACTTTCCGCCAGCTGCTTGGCGAGAGCTATCAAAGCAGCGAGCGTTGCGAGCGTTCTGTCGCAGCACCGAACGTGTCTGATATTCTGGTAACCACAGGCTAGCTGGGCGTTTCGACGAAACGGTGGAGGCATAAACTTAAGCTGATGAAGGAACTTTAGCGTAGACGTACGTGAGCTGCCTGATCGGTCTCCACGGTCCAGCCACCCGTTTGCACAGAGCTTAACCAGCTAAAGAAAGAGCTAGTATTGCTCTAACCAGGTGTAAAACATTTACAAAAACAACGTGTTAACGATTACACTCCTGCGAAAAATTTACGCCAGCAGCAAAGAAGAATACATTTGTTACTGCTACTGTGTGTGGTTGAGCTCTGTGCCACCAGGTGGCTGCACCGTGCCGACCAGTCACATTTGTCTTCTGACGACACGGTCAAGAGGCCAGGCCCTGTCACCTTGCGCTTGCGTTTACCCTAATATCGGACTCGCGAAACGCTATTACGTTAGTAATCTTCCGGCGTAAAGTAACGGCCGCAAACGCGCAAATCCTGGCGCCGATCGAATAGCGGCAGTCCGATGCGCTGCAGCCAGTGCGTTCGTCTGCTGCCTTGCAGAGGGACACGATGTCGCAGCTTGACATATTGCCAGTCACTGCGTTTGCAGTCCACAACGCAACAAAGTCGAATCATAATGCTCGCGAAAAGACTGAGACCGACTGACAGCGGAGCTATCGTCAAAATCGTTGTAGCACGTTGTAGCACAAGCAGACGACGCTTGCTGTGTGCCGAAAGTGCTTAAGTGTAGTGAGAAATTGTTCTTCTGCGTTCTCTTTCGGTAACTTTCTTTCTACAGAAACAAACCAACTAACATTCCAAATATTACGAACATCATCTTTTCACCATAAAGAAAAATTATCGATGACGCGTCCTCGGCAGCCAATCAAATAGCTCGCCCTACTGACGTCGATTGGGTGACTTGCGTCATATGGGCAGGGGCGGCTGAAAATTCCTCCGAGCAGTGTGCTGCCATATCGGCAGCGATGTACATCTTTAAAACCTTATAATAAATTACACGCTTTACGCGGAGCAGTTAGATGCGTCAATTAATGATCAGAAGGACCTACTCTAACGACTCGGTACGTTTGTACAAAATCGTCAAAATCGTTTCAGGGTCCCTTTAATGTAAGAGTCTACAAGTAATTTTTGTTATTGAACACTTGAACACTAAGTTGACATGAAGTCACCTCAGTATTATTCTCCGCTTGCTGCAAGTTCTCAAAACTGTTCACTACTATAAAAACAATAAAGAATGCCCACAATGTGCTACTAATCGCGGAACCAAATTCACCATCTGCACTTCAGATGTCTGTGAAATACCTTTAAGCTGTGGACAGGTAAACATCGGACATACTGGGCCATGTTTCGATGATATAGCAAGGCAACAGAAAAAAAAAACGTTAAAGACAGGCACGGTAGCCATCAGCCGCACATTGTAATAAATGCGTGTGCAATACGCTTCCAGGAGCCCCAAGTTACTGAAACATGCAACAAACCAAAAAAAAAAGGAAAAGAAATTGTAGATGCATACTGCGTATTAAGTGCGTTAGCTAGGCGTCGCTTAGCTTGTCAAAGTTAGAGATGCTGTTTCTGGTTGAACTCCTGCACTGTTACCACCCCTGCACGCATGCCTGTCGATCCACAGTGTTCAGGACACAATTTATAAACGGTTTGCAATTTATAAATGGTTTGTGCTTCTAGAATAAACATCAGTTGGCAGTCAGCGCTCGTCCTGTCGTGATTGTTATCTTGTTCATATGCTCGTCCCCTCATCGCGTTGCTTCTAGATATATTCAACAATTCTGAACGTTTGCAGTTCCAGTTAAATCAAGTGTTTGTGCTAAGTCAAGATATTCGTGTCAGCAACAACTGGATTTCACAAGGCGCAAGAGAGAGTTAATGATGTTAATTTTCGTGCGCCTGCTTTCCAAGATCATGCGCTAGGATATTTTATTGAATGTTGTTTCTACTGTCTCCTACAATGTTTCCAACAACAGGCAGCTGCTGGAATTTCGCGACGTGAAGACCCTTTACGCAATCGTATCCGCTTTCGCTGTGGCTACTCCTCCGGTCACCGCACACGGTTCACCGTTGAACAATTTCCAACAATTCCTCAGGACTTCGTGCTAATCTCGTTGTTGAATAGAAACACATCCTGGGTGCCACGATTGCGCCGTTGAGGCACGTAACTATTTATGGCGCTGGCGTCGCCGAACTCTCTCAGTTGTGCATACCTTATAAAGTAATGACTATACTTCGTTACTTCTCCCTTTCGTGTCTTTAAATCTTGTGTCACGTATTTGTCCTTGTTTTAGCACAGTTCTCTTTCTCATTGTATATAATATCTGGCTTTGTTTCTTTCTCGCACCGAGGCTACACTTGTGTTGCTAATTAAGACACGTACTTAGCAGCGTAGGGGTACACATACACGCGCTCTAACAAAATATTTACAACCTTTAGCATATACATACCCGTTTTGCACTTAGACACGCATTCATGGCGGGAATGAAACGTGTTGTTGCGCTTCTTGTCAATCATAGCCGGACGGCACAGCCGAGTGGTTTCGTTGTATATATAAAGTTCATCAACATTACGGGGATCCCTATACAATGGCAGTTCCTGATTCTTGCAAGCTGGATCAAGGTCGTTACGGCTGGCGTCGGTCCCAGGTGTATCTTAAAAAGGAAAAAAAATATCCTAATCTTGCTCGCATAAATGACATAAAACTGTTCAAAGTGTACAGTCACACCGGAAGCACTCAGACAACTGTTTCGGATCCAAGTACCAGGTGTTATACGTATAGGTAGGCTGTCCCAGCTAAATTTATCCGTAGTTCAAAAAGATGCTAAATGCCACGTAGCTGGACAGGACCAAAGTAATGTTGTTTGCCGTCGCTTGGAGATGCTCAAACTACTTTTTTTATTCCGCCTAATTAGATAATCAGTCCTAAATAATGAATCAACTTGTCAAACATTAAAATTACATGAAGAGTGTCAATGAGAAAATTGTAGCCCGGCATGAAAAACTCCCGATACAGTTTTCTATTGCTCAATACGTGCTACATAAAAGTGTTTTTTCCGAGCTTGAAAGAAGTCCGCATATGCACGCGAAATTGCCGCGTGACCGGCAGCTCGAGGCACTTTGCATGAATTTGCGCTGTTCTTTCACGCTCGGAAAAACACTTTCATGTAGCACGTATTGAGCAACAGAAAGCTGTATCGGGAGTTTTTCATGCCGGGCTACAATTTTCTCATTGACACTCTTCATCTAACTATAATATGTGGCAAGTTGATTCATTATTTAGGACTGATTATCTAATTAGGCGGAATAAAAAAAAGTAGTTTGAGCATCTCCAAGCGACGGCAAACAACATTACCTTTGTTCTGTCCAGCTGCGTGGCATTTTGTATATTTTTAAACTCTGGCTAAGGTTAGCTGGGACACTCTGTATAGTAGTCAAACATTTAGTATCTTCGTACCAACCATAGGTGGCAACAATGGGCGAGCTTGTGGAGCATATAGAACATGCGGGTTTTCTTTTATGCTTTGTGAGAAATTCAATGCGAAACAAGGGCGAATGCGAAGCAAGAGCCAACATTTCCTTCACTCGCGCCATAAAAAGCAGCAGCAGACTGCCTAGACGCAAAAACAAAACAACGTATAGCGTTGCGGCATACTTCATCATACTTAGGTCAATTCCTTCAATGCTGTGCAGTGTTGGAGAGTCGACATAAATATGATCTAGTTTAGTGTGGTGCTCCTGACAGAGTAAAAACCTTTGAATGGGCACAGTTGCTTTGCAGGCATTTAAATTTAGTCCTAACACTTTACACAACCTCTCATTTCTTGTTAAAGGGAATATTTGGTTCAAGTGAACTATTCCCGTATTTCAATGGGGAGACCGTAGTAGTAACGCAAATTACCATCCAACAGCAATGCTACAATTTCTTAGTAAGATACTTAAACGTAGTAAAATATTAGGTGCATTGGGAAGAACCTAATAGACTACTTATCAAAATTTAACATTTTATTCCTAAGTGATTTTGCTTTCCGGAGAAGATACTCTACTGACTTTGCGTTGCTTTCTTTTACTGACAAAATTAAATGTTCTATTAACGAAGGCAAATATACTAACTACGTTTTCATTGACTTTTCTAAGGCATTCGACTCGATCATCGGCGTTATCCTATTAGCCAAATTGTCTGTAAGCGACATTGTCGGCGCCACCTTACCTCTCATTAAAAGCTATTTATCGAACAGGTGACAAGCCATCTACGTTGATCCAACGCTTTCTGAATTTACAACTAACAAAAGAATACCTCAAGGCTGGAAACTGGGGCCTTTATTATTCTTACGTTATATAAATGACCTCCCTAACTGCCTTACAGTGAAGCTTTCTTCTACTAAGAGGACACCGCATTCCTTGCTACCGACTGGTGTATCGATTCTTTTACTGCTAAATCAAACACAGATTTACAGAATATCTTAAGCTAGTAGCGAGATAGATCTCTCAATGTTTGCTCTTCTAAAACGTCTTTCATTTTGTTTCATTGCAGTCAAAACTCTCCATCATCCATTCCATCAATTAATTTCAAAATTTCAACTGCCACATCGTTCATGCCGTGTCTGAGTTTTCATTCCTTGGAGTAATACAGGCCTCAAACTTAATATACGCAGATCGCAACATTAATTTGAAACGAAAGCTATCCCTTGCTATAATAATATTACTGAAGGCCCGATTATATTTGACTGCATCAAATTTGCTTGGACTCTACCATACATTTATTCAAACCCACTTTAATTACTGTGTAACGACATGCGGGAATAATTATCTGATGCATTTAACTCTGCTACAACATTTACACAACACGGTATCACAATCTTAACCTTTAGTCTGTTCTGTTGAACGCTTCTGTGCTGATTCATAAACACAGATATTAGCAGTTATTAACTCCGTAAAATAAAACATTTTAATCACCTAGCTCAAGGAACTTAGCGACTCACTTCCTGTAGTCATTTTCCACGAGTCACCTCTCGTTAACCCAAATCATACTATATTCGCTGCTCATGATAATTTCCTTTTACCGATGATACGAAAAAATTACGGAAGGCCCAATGCGTACTGTTCAGTATTATAATTCTGAAATAACCTCACATTAGATCTTCAGTTGTCTCCATCGTTACACGCTTTTAAAGCAAGTATTTTATTTTCCCTCAGGTAGCTAACTTTTCATATTTGGTGCATTATATTCTACTTGTTGTTTCCATATTCTGCTTATGAGTGTACCCATTATTTTATGTACTTTTATGAGTTGCCTAATCACCGACATATTTCATATTTACATTGCAGTTCCTTGTTACTATCTTTATTGTGACTACACACACTTCCAATGCTAGTGTCTACACTAAGTTTGTATTCCTTTCTTTGCTCTTTTTCTACTTATTACGCCTTTATTTTGCGGACAGGAGGGCCTCGTACAGTTTGACGCTCTGCGACCTTCTCCTGCATATTTCATAATCAATGCACAACACTAACTAACCTGAATAAACTGAAACTGAAGAAGCTTGGGAGTTGCAGCCATCGAGTGACTTAGATGCCTTTTGCCGGGTGTTGTGTGTGGCGAACTGCGAGTCAAGCAGGCGTGTAATATGTTTTGAAACTTTTGTGCCCTACACGGTGCCCTACACAAGATTGGAATTCCACAATAGTCGCGAATTCCACAATAGGTCCAAAAATCACTTTCGGCTGAATATGATTAACTTCCGCTGGCTTCATTCGTACCGAGAACGGACAGTGTCATTGCCGTCCGGTAAACTCTATTGGAGATCTTATTGATCCCCACTTGCCCACTCTCGCCAACACCTAATTGTATACTGAAATATTATATCCAACATGTACTTCTAGTTTTAAAGAAGGCTTACCGGTGTGCTGTTCCAAAGCTACTAGAGCAAGTGAAGCAGCGAGGGCCATTAGAAAAAGCACCATGGTTTCTAAAAGATAAAAAATAAACAGTATTTTCATTAAAGCCAGCCTTTTTGGCCATGCACATATATCCTATACACACTGTGGCACAGGGCTCAGAAGCATACGGTGCAGCAATGGCGGAGCCGACGATTTTTCTTTTTTTTTGTCACATTGTATAGTGCACCAGGTGGACAAACTGTTGGGCTAGTTACTCTAACATTCTGACTATTGTAACTTAGCGCAAAAAGTGAGCCCTACAGGTAGTTAGAATAGGGATTGATGGAGAGGACAGAAGCCATGCTGTACATATGCCCAGGATTTCAAACGACCCCAAAAAGGTTGCAGGCACACATGATGTCCCTCTGGTTTTCTCAGCCCCTAACAAGTGACCGAAGTCTCTGTTCTTATATTCGCACCCAAATCAACCAAGGGTGCCAAACAAGACAAGAGTATCTCTTAAGAGGAAGCTTTAGCTCGGGCGCTCCTATCTAAATACATGTAAAAGGAGAATTCGTTCTTCTCGGCAACCACTGCACCAAATTTGACGAGGTTTTTTTTGCATTTAAAAGAAAAACGTAAAATCTAGTGACTGTTCGTTTCGAATTTTTCAGTTCGGTCGTCAATTTTTTATTAAACATTGGCGAAACTAGAAAATTTTCAAAAAACGGAACTATCAAGTTTACAACTCCGTAACTCAACAACGAAGAATGATAATACAATTCTATGAATCGCATCTAATAATACACCTAAAGCGGACGAAATCGATATGGTACACATGAATATAAAAAAATTAGTAATATCAAAATATAGCTTGTGCAGAACCCTTGTAACCAACGCAACAAATTTACGTAAGATGGAAAATGACATATCGAATTAGTCCGCTTTGAATGATCTAATGGAGGCCATTTACAGAACCGCGATAGCTGTTTTTGATACAGAGCTATGGATTTGTAAACTTCGTGCTTCTATCTTTTTTTCAAACGGTCGAATATTCGAAATCCTTTTAACAAAACTAAAGCCCTAACTCGAAATTCCGCTACCAACCGTCACTAGTATTTAACTTTCTCTCTCAAATGCAACAAAGTTCATTAATATCGGTCCAGTGGTTATGTCAGAAAAACGTTTTTTGCGTTTTACATGTCTTTCAATAGGTCGCATCCGAGTTAGGCCTGAGCTAAAGCTTCCTCTTAAGTTCTCTATCGGAATAGTTTACTTCATCCCCATGTCATGCTGGAAATTTCACATGGACCAGATGGAACAATGCATTATGACCGTAAAATGTAAACAAGGAAAAAAGTACACATATTTCGTCGTGCGGGTCACTTCGTGAGACAAACAACACTTCTAACATTTTCAGCAGCACCCAAATGCTGTACCACTACACTTGCCCAAGGTTGGCCTTGGAGACAATCTTTATCAAAAAGAATGCCTCTAGCTTCATCAGCGAAGCTTGCCTAAGCCTGTACTTTTCTTGGTACAATTTTACGTAACGTTAACAAGTCGCGGTTTCGTCTCCCTGGGATATAAAGAAAGCTGTCCCAGATGCCCAATTGTTTTGCGCATTGGCACTTTCATGGAGCAACTTTCGCGTTACTCTGACGTAATAGTAGCTGCAATCCATGTACTTTTTCATTCTATCTTAAAGACACGGACAATTTTTTTCTTGGATATTGACGACCTCCTGACACCAGATAATTCCCTGCTCGTGACATTAGATGTGATTTCACTGTATGCAGACATCTCCCATAGTCATTAAATTCAGTCAGTTGTTCATGCATGTGACAGATCGTCTGATGAAAAACCCTTTGGAAGTGCACACTGGCCCGCATTACTGAAATTATTATTACAACTCAATAATATAGAATTGCACGGTTCGCATTATCTTCAAACAAGTGGCACATCAATGGGGATTTGCATTGGACCTACTTATGTTGGCATGCTTATAACTCTTGCGGAGAATGACTTTATTAGCAATCGCGCATTAAAACTTCTTTATTATAAGCGCTTTACAGATATTTTTCTAATCTGGCCTCATGGTGAAAATGAACTTTTATCCTTAATAGCTGATTTCGATACCGCCCACCCATCCATTTATTTTCCGCATGAGTACTCTCGTTCTACAATTAACTTTCTGGACTTTACTGCACCCATATCTAACAACAAACTAACCACAAAACTCTGCAGAAAACAAGCGGGCAGGCATCGTTATCTTCACTTTATAAAGTCCTGACGTAAAACATTGGAAAACCAGTACACCATATAGTCGGGCTCTCCGCTTTAAGAAGCTTTGCTCGGAACAGTCAGATATTTATGGAAACTATGAACAACTTCGCGAAACTTCAATCCAGCAGGAATACCCGCGTCGTATTGTTGGTGATGCCGTTAAAAGAGGCGATGCGCTCAGTCGCAGGGATTTGTTTCGCGTGGAAAAAAAAAAAAAGCAATGCTCTCTTCAGACACAAAGTAACCTTGTTCTAAACCATTCAGCATCGGTTTGAAATGTTTCGGCAATCCTTAAAAAAACCATTTCAACATACTAGCGCAGATTGGTCACATTAAAGTAACCTTAATGTAAATTTTCCAGAACCATCTCAGGTAGTCTGCAGACGGTCTAGTAATCTGCATGACACCCTAACGTCACCTAAAACAAGGGTTCCTCGGTCTGCGGGTTGCCGACCGTGCAAGAAATTACGATGCAAGGTTTGTGTACACATGACATCATGCATACCAAAAGCATTGCCTCCGATTTTTAGATGAAAATTGAAGGCAATTTCACACGCGACACTAACAGTTGTATCTATTTGCTGGAATGTTCTGGTTGCAAATTACTGTACGTTGGCCAAACTGAAACGCCGTTCAGATAAAGCTTTAACAACCATAAGTGTCACGTTGCTCCTCTTCCTAATCTTCCGCTATCAATGCACGTGCGTATTCCGAGCCACTCATTTGATAATATCCCCACAGCAATCCTTCAATCTGGTTTTCCTTCCCACCACGAAAGTGAGCTTCGAGAATCGTATCTAATTCATAAATTTAATGCGGTAACTTGTGGAATCAGTAAAAGTAAAATTAAAGTAAATCCATTTACTGTGGTAACTGCTCGTGACTTTCGTCGTCCCTTATTACTATTATAGACATACATATCTTTTCCCTGAGCAAAACGTGAACAAGGTGAATGCATTCCTGGGAACAAGGTGAATGCTCCTGCATTCACCTTGTTCACGTTTTGCTCATCGTCTTTCCCGCATTCCCCGTCTTTTCTCTTGGATATCTTTTCCCTGTCACTTTTTGGTTGGTATGATGCCAAATGTGTGCCCGTGCATTTATTGCTGTCACATAGTTTCCCTACTTTTCTCTATTATTTGGATATTTGAGTGTGTCGGTGCCACATGTCAATTGCGACGTGTCTCTCTCTCCCTTTCTCTCTCTCTCTCTCTCTCTCTTTTGTCCGAATAAACCGGGCTTTCCATTGCCGTAACAACTCCAAGAAAGTCACTACGCTCGTTCGCCGAGAACAGGTGACGGCGATCCACGACATCGAAACTTCTCCCCCCTCGGGCATCCCCCACGTTTTCGTGGAGATCATCCCGACGCGCACGTCAGATCCCAGCCTATTCATCCTCAACGTATACGTCGCCCCGCATGCAGACCCGAAGCTCGATGCGCTTTTTCGCTCGGCCCTCAAAGTCAGCCGCGACTGCCCCCTGCTCATCGTTGGGGACTTCAACGCCGGTCATACTCTGTGGGGATACCTGGGCGACACCCGCAAGGGTAGACATCTAGCAGAAGCCGCGCAAGAGTTGGGCCTCACGCTAATCAACGATACTACCACCCGCACCAGAATCGGCAGCCGAGGTCAGGTAGACACTAACCCGGACCTGACGTTCGTCGACCACTCGCAAGACTACGCCTGGACGAACACCGGCGAAACTCTGGGAAGCGACCACTGCATCCTTCACCCGGAAATCTATGCACGCGGCAAGCGTCGGCGGAAGCATCGCTTCTCGGTTACAAACTGGGACAAATTCCGCGAGTCCAGAAGAATGCGAGCCAGTGAGGGATCCATCGCCACTATCTCATCCTGGACGAGCCGACTCCTGGCCGACGTGGAAGAGCATACGAAACATCTTGACCCGGAAGACGCCCCGGAAACCTCCAACGTCGACAGCAGGCTGCTCCACATGTGGCAGGCAAGGTCGAGCATGCTCCGGCGTTGGCAACGGCAGGGGAAAGATAACCAAGCCCTAAAAGAAAGAATCACTAGACTCGACGCAGAGATCTCCGATCACGCGACCGAGGTCACCCGGCAGCAATGGTACCAAATATGTGATCGCATGAGGGGACGCCTCAGCGCAGCCCGGACGTGGCACCTCCTACGCCACCTCCTGGATCCGGACACCACCAGGGCCGAAGGCAGAAGAAACATGGCCAAGTTAATCCACAGGCATGCTCAGGACCCGGGGGCGTTCCTGGCCGAGATGCGAGACAAGTACATCAGCCCGCAACTCAAGACACCGTTACCTGCGGCCTACCAGGGCCGGCCGAACGCGCACATAGACGAAGACATTACGTTCGCTGAGGTGTCGGCAGCCGCCTACAAGCTGCGGACGAACTCGGCGCCGGGTTCAGACCGTGTTACCAACAAGATCCTACGCAACCTGGACGAGGCCGCAATGGAGCAGCTCACCCAGTTCATGAACGAATGCTGGAAGACGGGCGCCATCCCGGAAGAGTGGAAGACGTCAACGATCGTTTTTATACCAAAACCAGGCAAACCACTCAATGCGGACAACCTCAGGCCGATTTCACTCACATCATGCGTCGGCAAACTGACGGTCCTAGACCGTCTCAATGAACACGTAGAAGATGGGGACGAGTTCCCCCACTCTATGTTTGGTTTCAGGCCACACCTGTCCTCCCAAGATGTGCTCCTTCAGTTAAAAAGGCAGGTGATGCAACCCGAAAGTCCGGCGGACGCTCGCCGATTCCGGTGCCTCCTGGGCCTCGACCTGAAGAAGGCCTTCGACAATGTTGCCCACGCAGCGGTGCTCGAGGGCCTGACCCAACTGGGGGTTGGAAACCGAGCATACCAATACGTCCGAAACTTTCTCACCGACCGGAAGTGCCGGATCAAAGTCGGCGAACATGAAACTGAATTTATAGAGCTGGGGTGCCGAGGCACGCCGCAGGGATCAGTCATCTCCCCTTTTCTCTTTAACGCGGCGATGCGCGGGCTCCCGGAACTGCTGTGCTCTATCCCTGGTCTTCACCACAGCCTCTACGCTGATGACGTGACGTTATGGGCAGCGGCGGATGATCCACAAATTCTACAAGAGATCATGCAACGCTGCATCGACGTCGTACAAGCTTATGCGGAGTCGAGGGGCCTGACGTGCTCACCGGAAAAATCCGAATACCTCCTGATCAAGCCCGGCAGAAGTAGCTGTCCCAGAGGATTACCACGGAGAAGGCGCTTCCTTGAACTTAAGGTCGGAGAACTTACCATCCCGGAGCGCCCCAGTATCAAAATATTGGGGCTAGACTTTCAGAACACGCTGCGCTGCGGGCTCATGTTAAAGAAACTCCAGAGGGCGACCAACTACACACTACAGCTCATTCGCCGGGTGGCTAATCGGCACCACGGCATGGGCGAGGGCGTTATGCTTCGACTTGTGCAGGCATACATAACCAGCAGAACCATGTACTCGACACCATATGTCAAACTCTCAGCCACGGACTTAGCCAAATTAAACACCATGATCCGACGTAGCACAAAGGCAGCCTTGGGCCTTCCGGACCACGCGGCCACCGCAAGGCTAGAGGCCTTAGGCATGCATAACACGATCGAGGAGCTCTTAGACGCTCACCACACAGCCCAAGTCCGTCGTCTCTCGCTAACCCCGGCTGGCCGCACAGTCCTCCGGAAGCTCAGTCTCGAGGCTATCCCCGAGGGGACAGAGTACATTACGATTCCGCGAAAGGTCAGGGGGCATATTTATGCCCCACCTCTACCCCGAAATATGGACCCCGAGTTCCATCAGGGCCGTCGGCAGGCCCGTAGTGAAGCCATTTGGCGATGCTACGGCTCGCAAGATGGAGTGGTCTACACAGACGCAGCCAGACACTCTCGGGGCGACCTCATGACCGCGGTGGTAGCGGATCACAACGGAGGACTGATAGAACATACAAGAATCACGGCTGGCCGAGTGGTGGAAGCGGAGGAAACCGCAATTGCCGTGACCATGCATGCGGAAGCGAATACCGTCATCAGCGACAGCAAGCAGGCCATCGGCAATTTCGTCCGTGGTAGAATTTGCAAACAGGCGTACCATGTCCTCACACGACGCCCCCTAAGCGGCTTGAAAACCCTCGTGTGGACCCCCGCTCACGCGGCTGTGCCCGGCAACGCGTCGGCTCACAGTTTGGCTCGAGATATCGCGCGCCGAGCCTCGTCCGCGGATGCGAACGAGGCTCGGCGCGCGAGATCTCGAGGAGGAGAATGAATGAGGAGTGATCTCGAGGAGGAGGTGAATGAGGAGGAGAGACACGAGGAACCCTGCGAGACTTATTATGAAATAGCCCATCGGTATCGCTTGAGGCGTCGCGCGCTCCCACCACCGGCCAAGCAACTCGACAAAACGCAAGCGGTCGCGTTTCGGCGGCTTCAGACAAATACATACCCGCACCCAAAATGCATTAACAAAATCACAGGGCGCAGGGAAAGCAACAAATGTAGGCTCTGTTCAGAAACAGGAACACTCACACACATAATGTTGGAATGCACCTCGCTCCCGTTCTCTCATCCCCCCGTCAGCAGCGAGACTGACTGGACAGCCTGGCTCAGTTCCGGGGACGTCGACCGACAACTTGAACTGGTGGACTGGGCGGAAAAGGCCAAGCAGGCCCAGGGCCTTACTTGAGCCCTAACCCTCAGCCACGTCCCTCTTTACCCTTCCCCCTTTCAATAAAGTTTATCTCCTCCTCCTCCTCCTTCTCCTTGGTCTTATTTTCTTTTTTCCTACAAGTGCATTTTCTGTTGTCACTCGTTTTTGTCATATCATGTGCCCTGTTTAGGTACGTGTATTTATGAATTCGTTTTTAAGCAAGCAATAGTGCTGTGGTACGTGATGATGTGTGGTGCTTTATGGCGCAAGGGCCAGGTATGGCCAAAGAGCGCCATGACAAAGGTGATGTTAACGGTGTATTGTGAATGGTGTAGACAATGAATTAGATAATGAATTTCTCGTGGTATTGTGACGTGGCTCTAAAAAGGCCTAAAATCGGTTGCTGTGGATAGCGTAAAATATTTAGTTGCTAAAATAATGACACTGACTAAGCAGTGCTGTGGGCTATGGTAACGGGGTTTCGTTAAAAGCATGGCGCAATAAAACATAACGTTGACGCTTTAGCTTCAGTAATTGAGTCCAGGGGCTGTTATAGGTGCGCTAAAAATTCCCTGGCCGAATGATTTCCAGAGTGTCCGTTTCAGCTAAAAGCTCTAAGACTAGTTTCGGATTAAAAAGTGGTTCATTGCTAAGAAAAAAATTCGGGTGAAGAGGAATATTTTCGCGATATGCAGAAATGAAATACCTTTTTCTCTGTGCTTCTATTACAGGGCATTGAATAAGAACGTGCAGGACTGTGAGATTTTGGCCGCACTTACTACAAGTCGGAGGATACCCCCCATGTCAAGAGGTAAGAGTGAGTGCCGTAAGTGTGTCCTATTCTTAATCGGCAAAGGAGCACTTCGTGATATGCTGATGTTTTCTCCGATACCCAATATCCTAATTTGGGTTTTATCAACGGCAGTTTATTTGATATCTGAGCATTCCACTGTTGCTGCCAGTGTATTTTCAGCTTGTGACGCAAGTATGCTTTAACATATGTGGCTGGGATAAGTATGTTTATGTCCGTGTCACTAAAAGCTACTGAAGTAGCTTTCTCGTCAGCAGCTTCGTTGCCTTTTATACCACTGTGGCCAGGTACCCGGCATAGGATGATCATTTGTTTAGCACTATAAGCTGAGCATAGCAATGTATACATTTCATTAAAGACAGTGTTTTTATGTATACGTACATTCATTAGGGCTCGGACTACACTCAATGAGCCTGTGAACACAATAGCCCTAGTCAGATTCGTTTGCTTGAAGTGCTTTACTGCAGAGAGTATTGCATACGCTTCCGCTGTAAAAATACATGTATGTGGGTTCAATGTACCGGATATTAAAAATGATGGTCCTAGTGCTGCTTAAGCAACACCAGAAGGGAACTTAGAGGCATCCGTGTAAAATTCAGCGCAAGAATACTTCTCCTGAAGCTCAAGAAAATGTGAGCGTATGTGTGCCTCAGGTGCTCGTTTTGATATTTATGCAAACGACACGTCACATTCGATAGCCTTCCACTCCCAAGGCGGTGGAAGCCGCGTAGTTGCCATTATGGCATTCTCTAAAATCGACGCGCCCGTTTCTTCGGACAATGCTTCCAACCGAAGGGACAGAGGAGGTCTAGTGCCTGGGCGGTTACGGAAAAGCAAAGCCGTAGACAGGTCGTGAATGACTGAATGACATGGATGATGGAAATCTGATTTCACTGTGAGGGCGTAAGAAAGACTTAAATATGTTCTTTGAAGATGTAGGGATCATTCGCTAGATTCAGCATACAGGCTTTCTACGGGGCTAGTCCTGAACGCACCACTAACGAGAAGGATACCCAAGTGGTGGACGGAATCGAGCATCTTCAAAGCACTAGGCGTGGCATAGTTATACACAATGGCTCCGTAGTCTAGGCGCGACCGTATAAGACTTTTGTACAAGCTCAAGAGGCATCGTCTGTCACTTCCCCAAGATATGCGGGACAAGAGCTTCAGTAGATTCATTGTCCTCAAGCACTTCAGTTTCAAAGCACTTCAGTGCTGTGGTACGTCATTTATACGTACAATGGTACGTCATTGTTACCTTATACAGAGTGTTCCAGCTAACCTTATCAAAGCTCTTAAAAATTATATAGAATATAGAACGACGCAACCAATGGTATTCTGTCAGCACTGACGTACTGCACCAGGAGGATTTCTTTCGTAATTGAACTATCGATAATTAGATTAAATTTAATTACCGAGCTTAATTAATTAAGAATAATATAGGTCGCACTTACCCATTCTATCATGGATTCAAATCAACTAGCCCGTCAACATGTATGGGGAGTGGCTTAACGTCCGCTTCACCTCCACAGCGGGTCAACCCGGCATTGCACTATTTTCGGGATCGACCCACGTATGGGGAGTGCTTAACGTGCGCTTCACCTCCGCCGCGGGTCGGCCCGGCATTGCGCTATCTCCGAGATCGACCAACGTATGGGGAGTCGCTTAACGTCCGCTTCTCTTCCGCAGCGGGTCAACCCGGCATTGCGCTATCTCCGAGATCGACCCACGTATGGGGAGTGGCTTAACGTCCGCTTCACCTCCGCCTCGGGTCGGCCCGGCGTTGCACTATTTTCGGTATAGACCCACGTATAGGGAGTGGCTTAACGTCCGCTTCTCCTCCGCAGCGGGTCAACCCGGCATTGCACTATTTTCGGGATCGACCCACTTATGGGAAGTGCTTAACGTCCGCTTCACCTCCGCCGCGGGTCGGCCCGGCGTTGCACTATTTTCGGGATAGACCCACGTATAGGGAGTGCTTAACGTGCGCTTCACCTCCGCCGCGGGTCGGCCCGGCATTGCACTATTTTCGGCATCGACCCATGTATGGAGAGTGCTTAACGCCGGCTCCACCTCCGCCGCGGGTCGGTCCGACATTGCACTATTTTCGGGATCGACTCATGTATGAGGAGTGCTTAACGCCGGCATCACCTCCGCCGCGGGTCGGTCCGGCATTGATCTATCTCCGGGGTCGACCCACCTATGGGGAGTGCTTAACGCCCGCTTCACCTCCGCCGCGGGTCAAACCGGCATTGCACTATTTTCGGGATCGACCCACGTATGGGAAGTGCTTAACGTCCGCTTCACCTCCGCCGCGGGTCGGCCCGGCGTTGCACTATTTTCGGGATAGACCCACGTATAGGGAGTGCTTAACGTGCGCTTCACCTCCACCGCGGGTCGGCCCGGCATTGCACTATTTTCGGCATCGACCCACCTATGGGGAGTGCTTAACGCCCGCTTCACCTCCGCCGCGGGTCGGTCCGACATTGCACTATTTTCGGGATCGACTCATGTATGAGGAGTGCTTAACGCCGGCATCACCTCCGCCGCGGGTCGGTCCGGCATTGATCTATCTCCGGGGTCGACCCACCTATGGGGAGTGCTTAACGCCCGCTTCACCTCCGCCGCGGGTCAAACCGGCATTGCACTATTTTCGGGATCGACCCACGTATGGGAAGTGCTTAACGTCCGCTTCACCTCCGCCGCGGGTCGGCCCGGCGTTGCACTATTTTCGGGATAGACCCACGTATAGGGAGTGCTTAACGTGCGCTTCACCTCCACCGCGGGTCGGCCCGGCATTGCACTATTTTCGGCATCGACCCACCTATGGGGAGTGCTTAACGCCCGCTTCACCTCCGCCGCGGGTCGGTCCGACATTGCACTATTTTCGGGATCGACTCATGTATGAGGAGTGCTTAACGCCGGCATCACCTCCGCCGCGGGTCGGTCCGGCATTGATCTATCTCCGGGGTCGACCCACCTATGGGGAGTGCTTAACGCCCGCTTCACCTCCGCCGCGGGTCAAACCGGCATTGCACTATTTTCGGGATCGACCCACGTATGGGAAGTGCTTAACGTCCGCTTCACCTCCGCCGCGGGTCGGCCCGGCGTTGCACTATTTTCGGGATAGACCCACGTATAGGGAGTGCTTAACGTGCGCTTCACCTCCACCGCGGGTCGGCCCGGCATTGCACTATTTTCGGCATCGACCCACCTATGGGGAGTGCTTAACGCCCGCTTCACCTCCACCGCGGGTCGGCCCGGCATTGCACTATTTTCGGCATCGACCCACCTATGGGGAGTGCTTAACGCCCGCTTCACCTCCACCGCGGGTCGGTCCGGCATTGCGCTATCTCCGAGATCGACCCACGTATGGGGAATTTTTTGCTTATAACGACACAAAATTTCTTTGGACGGTAGAGGTATACAGCTTCGCTGTAAAAAACGCGGGCACGACGGTGTGTCGAGGTGACGAGGGTTACAATGTGGTCTTGTTGGTAATGCATATTCAAGGAGTTTGCCGTAGCGCGATTAAAAGACGGGACAAAAGAAGACACAGTAGCGCTGTGTGTGTACCTGTGTATCTTCTTTTGTCCCATGTTCGCGCTACCGTACACCCCTTGAAGAGCAGACAACGGCGCGTCGAGCAGAGGAGAGCTCGGAGATGCCGGTACGCGTGGATCCACCGGACCGCCGAGACACCGGATTGACCGAAACTTCAGAAGAAGGCGATGGCAGCGCCGACGCAAATTTCAGCGTATTTTCGCTTCCATCTCGCCGCTTGCGGTTGCCCACGTTGGACCCACCTCCCCCATTCTAGCACACTCTACTACTGCGTATCAGCCGAGACGGGCCTCTGCGAAAGAGACCAGGATATGCGAGACGCCTTCGTCTTGTTTACAGAGGTGAGTTTGCCTTGTTTACACTAAAGCAACACTTATCTCGAGTAACACCCCTGTTAGCACTGAGATGCGTACTGGTGGCATGAGAGGTTGTTCACTTGTACGTCTGTGTCGCGCTGCACATATACGCCAAGAATGTGAACCTACCATCTCGCCCAATTCTCTCTGTTGCCTGTACGATTGTTCTGACTATGGGGCTCTAGAACAGTTTTCAACGCAGAGTAAATACTAGCGGATACAATTTGTCCTCTGCGCCCTGGTATTTCTCTCCTCTGTTTCTTTTTAAAATCTTTGTCGGTGTTCAGATTTTTAATGTAACGTTAATGGGAGGTGCTTGTGTTCATTGTTTCGTAGTGTGCAAAAACCCGTCGCGCTCTCGCTTATGAGACAGCTGTGGTAGCTTCAGCATTTACCGCCCGCAATATCTTCCTTCCTTGGCCTTAGTCGACGTGAGCAATGTAATATTATGCCTGTACGTTTAATAATTGCAGGTTTAATAAGCGTAGGTTTGTACTATCTTTAATCTATACCTTTTATTGAGTTTCATTACGACTATTGCTACCCTCTCGTTGATGCTGTAGAATTCGTCAATGTTGCCCGCTATGTCTTCATGGATTAGCAATCCTACCCCATATTGCTTCTTGTCCGGGAGACCTCTATAGCAGAGGGCATGGCCGTTATTCAGCAATGTGCAAGCCTCGCCAGGTCTTCTAATCTCACTAAGGCCGATAATATCCCAACCAATGTCTGATAGTTCTTCGAAGAGACCTGCTATATATATATATATATATTGTGCTTGTGTGTAGGGGCGAATAAGTGGCGTTACCGGTGTATATGTATAGTTTGCTTAACGCAGCGCTCATGCTTCCGTCGAGATACAGGCCACTGCGTTTCACTCTGTCCTTTGTTCATTCCTGTGGAGCGACATGTTGCTTCTGTACATGCCTATCGACGCGCAATAAAACATCGTTTGTTAATCAGCGGCCGCGGTGTCCATCTATTACATTCATCTCTCCTGCGCGGCAGCTTAAAAAAATATCCCAAGCGCTTCAAGGATCTTCCATGAAATATGTGAGGAATAAGATGACCGCGTCGTTACTTGCCTGCGCTTGGCCTGCTACCTTCTCGTTTTGCAGCTGCGAATGAGCCGTGTCCTTCGTTTCTTGTGACTTGTTTTCTTCCGCACTATGCTATAGGGAGTGTAGAGTGAGGCGAACGTCGAGTTGTAATTTTTATATACGTTCTAGCAGGGGCATTTGCCCTTCTCTCTGCATTGCCACAGTTGATTGACGCAGTACCGCAAACACTTTTGAACGACATGGTTCTCTTTATTCTCATTTTCGTTTTCATTAACATTTTCATTAGTATTCTGAGACCACAATGCACTAAAAATTCTTAGAAAAACAGAATTTTTTTAGCAGCTGCCCTGACAGAAAATTTCTGTAAAGCTCTGTTTTCTATTTTGGCTTCTGTTATTTAACAAGTTCTTTCTGTTTCTCATCAAGAGAAATTTTGTGTTTAAATATAGTTACTGTTCTTATATTACAGGAAAAGTTCTGTTTTCTGTTTATATATATATTTCGTGAGGGCAGTTGCCTCCCTCACGAAGATAATTTTCTTTGTGTCGAAAAAAGGAACAGAAATTCCCATGAAAGTGGAAGCTTGATTGGCTCCAATGTGTCGAAACGTTGACTGCAGCCGATATTCGTTGCTCGACCAATCTTTATCACTTCAAGCTTCCACTTTCATGGGAATTTCTGTCCTCTTTGAGTTTTCCATCGCGCGTAACATAATCACTATAATATGACAAATATCATGTAAATATGCAGCTGGTCTCAAAACGAAAATTAGGTTCTGTTGTCAAAGCTGAAAATGCTTAACTGTACGCAAAAAAGACAAAGGTCACACGTATAGTGCTCTTGTGTGTCTCCGTTCTTACTTTACTCAGTTTTCTTGTGCTATTGTTAAAGGGACACTAAATCGAAATAATAAGCCCGTTTAGACTAATGAAGCATTGTTTGAGAAACCTGCAGGCAGTCATTTCAAAAGAATAGTTTGATTATTAGATGAGAAAATGAAGGTCCAAGTATCAGCATTTGAATTACGCGCCGAAACCCCAGCGCCGGTACGTCAGCGTGACGTCAGGGATTCCAAAGTATGTTTTCGCATTTGGGCCGCGTTTTCTGAATAAAGGTTCCCGAAACTTGCCATGTTTAATATTTGGTTCCTTTCGAACACAATGTAGTCAATCTGTACCGCTATATATAATTAGTAGGCCCTTGAAGATGCCATCAAATTCCAAGACGTCACAGCCCCCAGGTTCGGGAACTTAAGTAGGCCTCGCCAGCCGTATTTCGTTCTTGCGCTTTTTCTGGCTTACCAAACGTCTTATCGTTGTAAGAGCGGTGTTTTTGGTGTTGTAGAACGGTAATTTACTGATGCAGAAGAAATCATTTTTCACTTTAGTGTCCCTTTAAATATGGTCAGCACTTTTTCTCTCAGTGGCTGTAAGAAGTAATTTGTAATTTAGGACACTGGTAGAAGAAAATGGCTTTTCGTTTTATTTTCCATCAAAACATCACTGGAGAGATAAATATGAAAATAGGAATACTAACAGAACTGTTTATGTGCACTAGGTTCAGAAAACAAGCAGCATCGCTTTTCCTCCAGGTGTTATAACCGCTTAAAAGTCAATTTCCCAGGCTACAGATGAGCTTCCGTTTGCAATGGATCGCACGCGTACGCAAAGAAGGAAGAACAGGAGAAAGGGCATGCCCTTTCAAAGCAAGTCAAGCGAAGTAAATAAATACGCACATCTTTATGTATAATAAGCAATGATGGCCAAGTTACGCAACTCCCACGACCCGGTTTGTAAATTTCCTTTGAATTAGTCACGGCGTATATTCATGCACAAATTTGCGACACATGACAGCATCAAGATGGGTATGCCGTATGTATGAGGCATCATGGTAGGTGTGTATTATGTATTATGTCGCAGTGGTCCAGAAATTGTGAAGTACACATTGAAGAGATATGGGTATTTTCAAAACGCAGATACAATCGAATGCTTTTTTCATGTAAACAGGAACTGTTGTGTAAAGTCAGATATTGGTTTAACCATCGCAACTGAGGGGCAAAATAGCAAAGCTGTTCTCACCTGAAATTTTTTAAATCTAATTTCGCTCTAACGCTTGCTTTCTTTTTCTATATATGAATTCCAGTGTGTTACGTGCCAAAACCACGATTTTATTATGAGTCGCGCCGTAGTGGGGAACTCCGGATTAATTTTCATAACCAGAGGAGAGAGAGAACCCTTTAGTGAACGACAGAGAAGATAACCAGAGGATCTTTAACGTGTCTCTAAAGCACGGGACAGAGACGTTTTTGCATTTCGCCCCCATCAACATGAGGTCGTCGAGGCCAGGATTCGATCCCGCGAGCTCGTGCTCAGCAGCGCAATGCCATAGCCGCTTAGCCACTGCGGCGGGTATATTTTTTTTTTTCGATAAACCAAGGAGTGAGATGTTTCATGGAGCCATGCGTCACAAAAAGCAGGTGGCGGCCCTAAGACTGTGGTAAATGATGCTATAAAGAAGAGCCAGGCTACAGTTTGTTTCGTACAAAAAATTGAAAAGTGTTTTATTTCAAAGCAAGAAAAACTTATCGCTAATTAACCCACAAGATAACAAAACAGAAACACCGAACTTCTTACTGCAGTGCAAGAGAACTAGCTTATATATCAAACCATAATGACGCTGAAAAAAAAAAGTCAGGGTAGCGTCGGCATTACGTTGACGAAGACTTTTGCTTTAAAACTCAATCATGATGACAGCTGATTACGGAGGCAACTGCTCAGTGAAGCGCTCTGGCAGAATACTTCTTTTTCTTGCGAAGAGTGGTCAACAAAGCCCTGCAGTGTGTGCGTGTGCGAGTATCTTGTGGGAGGCCACTTCCAAATAATGTTTACTCCAGCCAGACGAATATTTCGTTTCAGGTAACTGCAGATGTTAGTACTTGGCCAGTCAGCGGCAGTCACTGTAGACACTTTGAAACAAGCAGCACTCACCAAGAGACAAAATGCACGCGCCCATCCCCCCACACACGCACACAATACGTACAAAACACACACACACGTACAACGCACACACACCTCCATGTTGGTGGTTGCTGTTTGTTTAAAAAATGTAGAGGCCTATACAGAACATTTCACTGACAAGCTTCATTTCATTATTATTACCAATATGCACTAAGCTAGAGTATGTGTGAACCTCAGGATAATTAAGGCGTCTGTGGTTTTCTGTTTTAAGTACCAGTTAAGCATACAAAAGGAGACACATTCATAATGTCTATTGCTTTATTTTAAAGGAACAACAGGCAATGAAGACGAAGAAAGAAAAAGATCTCCGGTTGGTATCCACCGGTTCAGGTACAAGTGTAATTAGCACCCTCCCGCTATCTTGGTCGTTTTGTTGCTTCTTTTTATGCCTGTCACCTATTCATGATAATATGGCACCTGACTTGTAGAAGCGACTAGCGGTCATTTTCTAAAGGTGCATGGAAAGTGCATTTGAGGCAACTATAGAACCCTAAAGAAATACAAATAGCGAAAAAATACATTATTCTTCTGGGTTTTTGTTCTCGTTTGTTAGCGCTTTTTTTCCGTATTCGAATTTTCGAAACTAATTTTAACCAACGCGTCCATAGCACCACCTTATTTCTGTATGATGTAGCGCGCTCTTTTCTTTCTTTATTGTAGTGCAGACGCACCCTGCGCTGCGATTCAACGAATTTTTCCTCGGCGCTGACTTTTGAAAAAGATTACTCGAGAAATTTCAATGGAAATTTGAGCAAGAAATTTGTTGAAAGTCGCTGCCTGCGTCATACCTTATCCCCTCATATGCGTCATACCATGCGTCATACCATGTGCGTCTTCCTGACGCTATAGCTAATAGCCATCAACCGCCAACAAGACCAGCTGCCTACGTGTATGCCACGTGACCAAGCACGCGTGCATCTGTCGAATAAAGATGAAAGGTGTTGTCGGATACGTAGAACTTCCGTCACTCGAGGCAGCGCGCGTCCCTAAACTCCTCTTTGACGATACAATAAAAATATTTTTTTGGCTTGATTCACTCATCCTATACGCTGGCACCTGAAGTGCAATGGCGATGAGGGAAGGTTTCGTTTTTCTTATGTTTGGTGTTGCTGTTTGTTTCTTTTACAACGAAGCTGTTAGCCTCTCGTTGGTCGGCGTTTTTCGTGTCGTCGTGCGTGGGCAAAAATAGCCGATCCCGGAGGTATTGCGAAACCAGGCCGACCTGCGGCGAACGGGAAGCAGGCTTCAAGCACTCGAACTGAAGCTAAAAGCGCATGAATTCTTTGAAGTCACGCATAAAACAAGCAATGCAGCATTTGTTTCAATGAAGAACAAGCGCAAAACAAGCATCCAAACTACAAAATCGATGATCACGTGCTCCTCATAACTATGCGAAGCGTCTGGCGCTTCTCGAATACGTTTCCCGGTAAAGGTTACTGTGGCACAAGCTGCCGCGCCGACACCAACTTGTGACGTCACTAGCCTTTCGTATATACGAGCGCTATGGATAGGCAACGCATAGTTAGGTCTCCCGACGAGCAGCGTGAATACGAGTAGCCGCTAAGCTTAGCGGCTCCTCGTAGGGAAAAGGAAATGGCGATGCCACAAGCGGCGGCGTGCTGTCAAAATTACCATTCCTCCCATTACTAGCATTACTATAAATTACCGTTACTCTAAACCACTAAAGTATTGCATATTCCCATGAACAGTTGTAGTGGTGGTTTTCATCAGCTTCGCAGGACATTCACTTTTGCAGGGCCTGGATGGAGACTCAGTTCTTTTGTTCACATCCAACAGAGTCTGATTTAAAGCTGCCTGAAGGCTTGGAAACTGATGCGTGCCATAAAGACAAAATGACAAGCCTTCTTGTTGAGTGGTTAGGTGGTCCCCCGAGGAAGGAGGCGAATTTGCTTCGAAGCGTCTGGTTTCAATAACTGGGAACAGGGTAGGCATAGTTTTCGAAAAATATCGATTTTTTGTTTTTGTGTAATTTAAAATCTCTATTTTTTCCTTAACATAGCCCAGTGTTTCATTTGCGCGCACGCGAAATATTTAACTCAAAATCAACATTCTTCGAAACCTAGGCAGCATCCAGGCACGCCCCCTTTGACACATGTTCGGGATGTGTGCCTCTCCTAAACTGAAAGAAAAATGTTTATTCAACGCCTATTTTTTGTCACGTTTAGCGGAATGGCTGTCACTCATCTGGCAACAGTGAAAACCTAGCTAGCATGTTTCACTTAGCCAAACGAATCCTAAGACGCAGCTAGATTACTCGCAACGCACGGCGTTATGGTGGCCGCTAAACACCATATAGCGGCGTTTCGCTCGTGCTTCGGCGTGTTTTCGCGGACAATCGAATTTGTTTATACTTTGGTGCTGGTTATTTAGTGGTAATGCAATGACGTAGCCAAGGAAGTGCTATAAAAAACGTCTCTTCCACGGAAACCGGCATAAGTCGATCTCCAATGACGCCAATTCTCCGCAACACAATGCAGGAGTGGGCGCCGCGGCCACCACGTGCGCGTCTGCATCGAAGCTTTCGTGCTAGGCGAAACGCTTGAAGCGGAACGCCGGTCTTTCAGCAGCTCTCAAAGCCTGAGCTTCTCCAGAAATGTCTCCATGGAAAAACTCAGAACGCGAATGAGCAGTTCAACAACGTTGTATGGGAGCGCGCTCCGAAGAATGTCTTTCTTGGCCTCAAGACGCTGAAGATAGCGACAATGGATGCTGTGCTAACTTTTAATGACTGCAGCATTGCTCGAGACGACATTTTGAGGTCATTAGGAGTTTCTCCAGGACGGTTCACAGTCCAGTGGTTGCGCGAAGCTGACCGGCGGTGACTGTACTTTGCAGAGAGGGCTACACGACTGGTCACTAAGGAGGCCCGGAAAACAAGGCAGCTAGCACAAAAAAGAAATGTTGACGATGGAGGGCACTACCAGGCTGGTGGCTATTGAAAAAATGCGCCAGAATTTGTTTCTATAGTCCTATATTGCAATAAAGTTATTTCTTCCACTTCAAAGCTAATTATCTAAAAACACCAAATTTTGCTGCATTTGACCCTTTCTTTCAGAAACTACAAGCGCTAGGGAGATAATATTTTCCAGTTATTGAGCAAATATTACAGAGAGTCTACTGAACCAGGATTATAAATATTATTGTAAGGGATTTTTATTTACAGGCTATTTAGTGCAGATTTTGGCTCTAAAATTTGGTGGGTCCAGTAAAAAAATGAAAACAAAAAACTAATCTTTCAAAAAAATAATCCTGGTTCCGTAACACTACTTAACATTGCTGATTACAATGCCACCAAGGTTAATGTTCTAACCCCAGCAGATCATGAGAAAAAGGGTCACGAACATGGCCTAAAATGCATGGCAAGAATAGGACCTACCCTGTCCCCTTAATAACTTCACTTTTAATGCGAAAGCATTATATGCCCCATTATATGCCCCGTGAAGTTATCATCCGATGGTACCAAAACCCACGTGACTAAGTGTGACGTCGCGTTCCCGGTGCTGGACCAGCTGCGGCTCAAACAGCGAAATCCCACGGTGAACAGCCATGGCGTCGGAGGGACGCCGTGGCCCGCTTCCGAAATTGGATTGAGGTCGAATAAAGTGGATTAAGGTGGACTAAAGTGGATTAAGGTCGGTACAAATAAGAGCGACCCGGATTAAGGTGAATTAAGCTGGTGTTTTAATGAAATTACTTAGACAAGTCCTAATGCTTTCGCATTCAAATCGCGTAAGCATACTTTTATCGTGGGAGACGCTCCTAGATATTTAATTATCTCAATCAGGCAGATAAGCCAGTCAAAATGTGTAGTTTCCAGACTACCAGCGCTGTTCTAAGGTCCAAGTGCTTGTGTTGGCAAGCTGGAAGACACCGTTACTTTAGGCGTTTTGATGCTCGATTCTTCTCATTATGTGGTCGAACCATTTCCCCATCATTCGAATCTCTTCGTGGTCAGAATATGACGAACCACATTCCAGCCGCGTTGAAAATTGACAGGTGTCCAGTGAAGGTCCTGCACTGGTGTACCTGGACTGCGAGTTGCTTGTACGTGATGACTTATTTCGCTACCTCTGAAGTCATTTAGTAAAAACATTCCTGCAGAATCTATATCACGATGAATATCGACGTCAATGGGATTAGCAGCGACGCAGTATAGCGACTCACCGTATAGCCGCCGGCGAGGCGCGTCGTGTATGAGGCGAGTACTGCAGCTGGATTCCGCTCTCGCGCTTCCCTCTGGACTCGCTGCGTCATTTAGCGGCCTAGAAGTCAGCGTGTGGTCTCCGAGATGTGTGGCCTACAGGTGTGTGCGAACGCTGACGATTAAGCCCTACCGCCCTGTGGGCACTCGCATTCGTGGCGCAGAGAGCTAAAGCGTCGAGCTGCTGTGCTTGACGAACTCGTGTGACGAGGGTTCCTTTCAAACCTAACCGAAGAAATTTGGAAAGCTTTTTTCTAGCCAATATAGCATGTGGAACCACCAAGCACAGTTAAGAGCACAGGGGTTTTATTTGTACCTCACTTCACTCGATCTACTTCATCGTTGCCCACTCCTCTTCTTCATCTCTTAAGCCGTACCCCACTATTCGCTCAAGTCTAAAACCAGCGACGCGACAGAAAAAGAAGAAAAGTTTGCCGCACATGGCGCCCTCCACTGCGGTAAAGTGGCCGTAGTCACTTTAAAAGGTGGTCAGGCGGAGCTGTTGATAATGAGAGCCGGTTTCCTCCTTGCGATAGCAACTGTGTTGATATCGTAAGGATGGACGGTTGTGAAATGGTGTTCGGAACAATTGTGACTGTTGTGAAATGGTGTTCAGAACACTCGATGACGAAGAGAGGACCGTCGTAGCGGAGCTGAAGAGAACGACGAGGCGTGTCAACGTGGACAAAAGCGTGTGAGAATCCTTGCAGGCTCCAGGGTAGGAAAATGTGCTTAGTCGTGTGATCACAGGTCGGCGATGGGCGCAAGTTGTGCATGAAAATGTGCAGACGCTGGACGAAAGAAGACGGATCTGAAACATTGGCCCTAGACAGGGGGTTGACGACGTCACCGGGCAAACGGAGGGTGCAGCCGTGAACCATCTCAGCTACAGAGCAGGCGAGTTCTGTTCGGATTGTTGGCCGAAGGCCGAGCAGCACGATGGGTAGATGTCATACCCAATCCGCCGGTGAGGCTGAGCGACGAATGCAGCTTTCAAACGTCGATGTAGCCTTTCGACGATGGCGTTGGATGCTGGATGGTAAGCAGTTGTGCGAATGCGAGCACAACCCAGAAGAGATGTTACAGGCGTGAAAAGTGCCGACTCAACTGTCTGACTCGATCAGTGGTCACCGTTGATGGCACAACAAAACGGCTAATAAAGGTCGACAGAAAATTATGAGCAACTGTCTCCGCCGTGGTCTCTTGCGTGTTTGATAGGTAGACTTGGGCCCCACGGGAAGATGTTTGATAATGATGATCTCGGTTGTGTTGGTCGCTTCGGCTTCCTTAGGCAAGATGTCGCTGAGTACGGCGGGAAGGGTCGTGCTTTCAGCCAATGGTTGCCCTGAGAACTGGAGACGTGATACCGGGGATACAGGGAGTGTCTCGTTTCCGTGGTCCGTAGGCGTGTCGGGAGTGTGGAGTGGTAGAACGTTGTTAAGAACGGCCAGCTGCAGTGCAAGTTTTGCCACCCAGTTGCGACTATGGCGGCAACATTCCGGGAGCGTCGCCGCACACCTCTAGCCACGGCGTGGCTAAGTCGACTGTGTGTGAACAACAATACGTGCGTCCTCGACTCTCCGTCGTTGGAGCCGAGTTTGACGAAGTCGCCATTGTAACTAAACGGACTCGGCGGACCAACTATTGTTACTGAGCCGCGGGAACTTCTACTGACACCCCTTTCCACGCGCCTACCAAGACGCCAGACAATGGGCGGCCGCCGGGCGCGCTGCAGTTCGGGGAATAAATGCCCGCACGGTGCCTCGTTCTCCCCTACGGTGCCTGGTCAACTCGCCTAAGGTGCTTAGACGGCCGTTTCCGTCACCTGGGTATCGGGAGAGGACCGAGTGTTTAAAAACCGCGGTTGTGCGGCTGCTCAGGACACTCTCTCAAGCAGTCATTTTAGACTGATGTAGAATCAGGAACACCTTAGACTTCTGTCAACCAAAGGACCAGGCAGGATTCCGTAAAGGCTACTCAACAATAGACGATATTCACACTATCAATCAAGTGATAGAGAAATGTGCAGAATATAACCAACCCTTATATATAGCTTTCATTGATTACGAGAAAGCGTTTGATTCAGTCGAAACCTCAGCAGTCATGGAGGCATTACGGAATCAGGGTGTAGATGAGCCATATGTAAAGATACTGGAAGATATCTATAGCGGCTGCACAGCCACCGTAGTCCTCCACAAAGAAAGCAACAAAATCCCTATAAAGAAAGGCGTCAGACAGGGAGATACGATATCTCCAATGCTATTCACAGCATGTTTACAGGAGGTATTCAGAGGCCTGGAGTGGGAAGAATTGGGGATAAAAGTTGATGGAGAATACCTTAGCAACTTGCGATTCGCTGATGATATTGCCTTGCTTAGTAACTCAGGAGACCAATTGCAATACATGCTCACTGACCTGGAGAGGCAAAGCAGAAGGGTGGGTCTGAAAATTAATCTGCAGAAAACTAAAGTATTGTTTAACAGTCTCGGAAGAGAACAGCAGTTTACGATAGGTAGCGAAGAACTGGAAGTGGTAAAGGAATACATCTACTTAGGGCAGGTAGTGACCACGGATCCGGATCATGAGACTGAAATAACCAGAAGAATAAGAATGGGCTGGGATGCGTTTGGTAGGCATTCTCAAATCATGAACAGCAGGTTGCCACTATCCCTCAAAAGGAAAGTGTATAACAGCTGTGTGTTACCAGTACTCACATATGGGGCAGAAACCTGGAGGCTTACGAAAAGGGTTCTGCTGAAATTGAGGACGACGCAACGAGCTATGGAAAGAAGAATGATGGGTGTGACGTTAAGGGATAAGAAAAGAGCAGATTGGGTGAGGCAACAAACGCGGGTAAACTCCATCTTAGTTGAAATCAAGAAAAAGAAATGGGCATGGGCCGGACATGTAATGAGGACGGAAGATAACCGATGGTCACTAAGGGTTACGGACTGGATTCCAAGGGAAGGGATGCGTAGCAGGGGGCGGCAGAAAGTTAGGTGGGCGGATGACATTAAGCCGTTTGCAGGGACAACATGGCCACAATTAGTACATGACCGGGGTAGTTGGAGAAGTATGGGAGAGGCCTTTGCCCTGCAGTGGGCGTAACTAGGCTGATGATGATGATGATGACTTTCTCAAACAGTCATGATAGACTCATATAAATACTGTAAATAAACCCATATTCCTCGTTCTCGATGAGAGGCAGTCCTTCCCTTCATCAACGTCCTCAGCGTAGATAAGTTGGACGACGGCATGGGCCAGCTACCTTCTAATTCATGCCCGACTCCAATCTTGACAACGGATCACGAGCGATGGGATTGAACCCCCAATCATAACGTCTAATACGATATTAGCCAGTACCCCACTGTAACATATCACTGATGAGCGTGAAGGCTGCCTCAAGGTCTGCTGTGGTTGAGAAGGAGGTCTCGGCCCTTGGGAACCCTATGTAGTTCTAGGGCTCAATTGTAAAGGGGCGAAGGTTTACTGCACCGTCCTCGATGGTGAGCCGAACTTCGCCAAAGCAGAGGCACGCACCTCCCAGAATTAGGTCGGCGGGCAGGTCTTCAAAGGTGGGAACCACGACCAGGCGCTTGCTTCTGGATTCAGCGTGAAGCTGAAGGTCAAGCATCCTGATAGGCATCCCGGGGCCACCGAGGACGAGGGGTTGCCTCGGTCCAGGACGGCAGTGCGACTGGGCGTGGCACCGAAGCAGCGCCGTACACTTAGCTCCGGTGTACACAGGAGCAGTGAGTTCCCCTATGTCGTCGAAGCGTACCGCTACGTTGGAAGCGGCCGCCCTTGGTGACGACCGGCTAGAGATCGGGCTTGCAGGCAGTTCTCGTATACTCGTATCCTGGGCGGCCGCGCGGAAAGCATCTGAGGCGCGACGTGGCGGAATCCGCAACGGCTGTGTCAGTAACGCCCACATGCGGCTTTGCGGTATCCTGCAACTCCGCCGCTCACTGGGCGAAAGCATGGAAATAATATATGACCGCGTGCGTCGAGTCATGCAGGCCGTCGACGACATATCATTTGTCTTCCGGAGAAGTCCAGGTCAAGCCACAAGCTTCCACGGGTCTAGTCATAGATGTAGAGTACGATGTCCTCGCTCGCGGCGTGCCGGAGCAACCGCATTTCTAAGAAACGAGCATCAGAAGCGCTCGGGACCGCTGCAAATGCCGATGTCAGCTCCGCACTCCAGGTTAGCCATGCAGTATACGGGCTCTTTTGGAACCGATGCTAGGCTTTAGCCTCGGAGCCTCAAGATGAGCCTCGTACTCATCCACCTGTATTACTCTACACTCGCTCTCGTTCAAGCTCACGTCCACTCATGTTGACCAAGCCTCACTCGTGTCTGCCCTCCCGTCTAGTAACGCCCAGCAAGTACTCACTAACATTCGCACTCACGTATACCTGACTCCCGCGTGAGCGCTTTTCCGGCGTTTTGCGTGTCGCGCTACTGGCCCACAGTAGAAACTTCGTGGTGACACCATTTCGCACTTAACATTTGCAAGTATCACAGGCTACAGCGCTTCGATGTTGGCGGCCCACAGGACCTCTCCGACCGGCAGAGAAGGGAGGGGTGGCAGTTCGTCCTCACGACCTAGCCCTGGCTTCTTCTGCACTCCGTAATCACACGGGCACTCGCCCGCAGGTGCCGTCGGTGAGCGCTTTCGGTTGATTGGACAATTTGGTATTCCTTTCATTTCCATTATTTGCCTTGTTATGCATAAAGCTGTAGAATTAAACTGGCTGACTTATTACAGCGCCTTTCTTTTTTTTTTCGGTGGGTGGTGCATAATGGGGGGGGGTGTTACTATAATACCCGTCCTACCCGTTACTAATAGTTCCGCTCAACCATCTCTATTCTATAATTAGACATTCTTATGCGTCGCATATGTCTTTAGCCTCTACGGCACTATGAAAGCAATCTAGGTTTCGCATTGCTCGAGAGCTTAGAATAAGAGCAAAGCTGAAAATATACACTAACTAATAGATCGCAGATTACAGTTCTAATAAAACAGGAAGAAAAGGTCTGAAGATCTTGGTTTCTTTGATGTATGACAATCTGATGTCAAATAATGACCGCATTTTTAGCCGATAAAAGATCTAGCAGGTGGCTGCAAATTGCGTGTGAAATTCGTTTGCTGTACCCGCTAACTCTCGCCCGTACTGTACGTTGCTCGACAAGGGGAACAGCGCAAGCGACATGAAAAGGGGCTGAGTCGTTTTCTTTCTTATCCGTTGCAAAGTTATGCATATCAATGCACGAAGGTGATAACCAGCGGCGGAGTACACGCATGCTGCGGTGGTAGGCAAACTATCAGCACCTGGAGAAGCGTGTGACATCACTCAGTTGCCTTTCAATGCGTAGCATTATACGGACAGTTGGTCGCAAAATTCTGTGTGAAACCAGAAAGCCCCTTTCACAATACAAGGCGATAATGCACTGCTTGAGCCCAGTATGTGCGGGGTTGATAGCTGCCATCCGCAGTGTACGGCGACAAACGACCGATTGCCCGTGATAACCATAGGCGCCCAGGTGCTAGGCGGTCTACGAGCCCGTTCGCTTTCACCGTTCCCCGTATGCCATACGCGGAAAGAAGGCGTTAAACTTAGGCTACGAGGGCTTAAGCTTATACTGAAATGGCGATTAAAAAAATCAATTCTGGGGTTTTACGTGCCATAACAATCATTCGATTATGAGGCATGCCGTAGTGAGCGACTGCGGATGAATTTTGACCGCTGAGTGTTCTTTAACGCGCACCCAATTCACGGTACACGGGAGTTCTTGCATTTCACCCCCATCGGAATGCGGCCGCGGTGGCCGGGATTCGATCCGGCTGCCTTCTCTCGGGTTTAACAAAACGGGGATAGCAAGCAGTACGAGACGTCCTGGAAAACACACACCCTGTGAGGATGGGTATTTGACTTAAGGGGATCCAGGACAAGAGGATGCGCCGCTCGTGCATAAATTACGCGTGCACGCGCAGCCGTCCTTCGTTATGCAGCGCCGGGAATCGCGCGAAGAAATTAAGTGGAATCTCCTGGAAGGGGAACTGTCGAAGATATGCGTAAGATTATATGGCTATCGGCGTTGGGCGGATTGTATATGTTCGGCAATGTAAAATATATGCATCTCTCGGCTCGTCCTCCTCACGCAAATATAAATAAACGACGCATATACTACATCAGCATAACCCTCCTACGAAACATTGTCGTGCATGCGACATTCCGCACAACTCCGACCACCATATAATGCTACGCATATCTAGGACAGTTCTCGTTCGGCGAAGTTCCGATTAATTTTATTTTCCGTGCGATGTCATTTTTAGCTTCCTGCGAAAACGCATGCATGCATTCCAGAAACGTATTTGCCTCGCTGATGGCTCCCCCACCTGACATTCTGATAGGCCTTGTGAAGAGCTGTTTGCGGAGATGACATTTGACGTCAAAGAAAACGTTGACCTTGCTCGCGATTCGCGACAAGCACTTTATGCGAAGACATTTCTGTTCTACGGTCAGCTCAGAAATTTCTGCAGACGTATGGTGCTTGGCCTATCCATCGTATATGTATTGTAAACTTCACGTCATCACCAAACTTCACGTCATCACTACCCTTTCCTTCTCTATAAATCTCTCTCACGTTGTCCGAATTTTTTGTGCAAGTTGCCTTCAATTTCGATGTGAGGTAAACGATTATTCATGATCAAAATTAAAGTTGCCAACTTAAATCGTTTACTACAGGGCTCAAGGTAAAGGGGAGCAGGTTTTCTGCACCGTCCTCGATGGTGCGCCGAATTTTGCCAAAGAAGAGGTTGACCGGAATTAGCTCTTCGGGCAGATCCTCAAAGATAGGAACCACGGCCAGGAACTTGCTTCTGCATTCAGAGTGAAGCTACAGGTCAAGCGAACCGATAGCCTTCCTGGTGCCGCCGATGTTACGAGGGGTTGCCTCGGTCCAGGACGACAGTACGACTGTGGAGTGTCATCGAAGCACCGCCGAATACTCAGCTTTTTGCATCTTTTTGCATCCGCCTAATTGCATAATACACGTTCACAATACGGTACTCGATCGGTAATGTAAATACGCGAATCTCGCTCCTCGTACTCCTCACGCATATGTCTAAATAACGCATATACTACATTAGCATAATCATTTCACACATCAATACCGCCCATAACACATTCCGCACAACACCGAAAGCCATCTAATGCTACGCATATTTTGGGCAGTTTCCGTTCAGGATGGCTCCGCTTAACCTTACTATGTGTGAGACATCGAGTTTTAGCGTCCTGCTAAAACCCATGCATGCATTCCCGAAACGTGTTTGCCTTGCTGCTCCCTCCCCAACTGACATTTTCGTGGGCCTTGTGAAGGTCCGTATGCGCAAATTACATTTGACGTCAAAGAAAACGTTGACTTTGCTCGCGAACCGTATCATGCTTGACATATGCATTGTATATGCATTTGTGAACTTGAACTTTGAAACTGGAGCTTCGCGTTATCACTGCCTTTTCTTTCTCTAAATCTGTCTCACGTTTGCGGAATTTTTTTAATGCCTGTTGTTTGCAATTTTAATGTGTGGTGGACCTTTATTAATGAGCAAAATTGAAGTTGCCAACTTAAAACGTTCGCCTTTGTCTTCATACCAAGTTACCTGAGCAATCACTTCTGTTCCCTTCGATAGCTTTGCGCCAGTGCTCGGTGAAATTTTCTATTCCTTATTGTCACCGAAAGGCCTATAGACACAACGTGCTCTAAATCTGTTGAAGTTCGGCCATTTACGGACACGTTTCGCTATCTAAAAATCAGCCGCTGTGAAGCAAACGTAAATAATGACCGGACCATAGTCACGGTAATACCCAGTGGTTGTTTATTGTAGCGCAGCTATTAAGCGTCCATTACTGCGTGGAGCGTAGGCGCGCCTCGGCGTCGTCGGCGTAACGGAGCGAACGAGCACAGAGAAGGATGAAAGAGTAATCGCGCAGCGTAGCGGGGGATCAAAAGCAAAGAGAGCGCGAGGAGGACACTACAGGAGGAGGCTACAGTGAAAGCACGAGGTGGAAAGTGGAAGATGATGGTGGTGGCAAAAGCGTGAGAAGACAAACGTTTGGAAAAGTGCAGGGCCTCTCTGCTGCGATTATGGCCACGTGATGGCGCCGGAGTCGCGCGTGTCGTCTGTTCACCGATGGCACGCGGCGAGCGTGTCCAGCGATACTATATATGTGGAAACAAAGCACTGCGTGAGCGGAGGTCTGTTTGCGCCGCCGGTTGCTGTGAATCGCGCCCACGCGTCGCCCATGTGCTACATCTCGCGATCTCACGATTAGCGAAGCAGTCGCGCTACACTTCGCTCCGTTTACAGCGCGCCGTACGAGACAGATTGTCCGCGCCAGCCAATACATCGCGAGATGAAGACGCGTATAGAGTAACGCTCAAATTTCGCATTAGGGAGTATCGCAATCGTCGGTGAACTTTTCTTACTTAAAGGGACAGACAACCGCTCGGAACGTGAATAGAGATAAGCCTGCTGAGGGGAAGATTGCCTATTGTATTGGCTAAAAGATGCCATGCTTTTATCACCAAACGTGGATTTATATGCTTAATTCTTCACTAAAATTCGCAACAAATCCCAGGCGGCAAAGACATGATGCATAAGAGGTGAAGATGCATTCGGGCACTGGTACTGGCGGCGGATACGTGGAACGGCAGCTAAAGAAACTTCGCTCACTTTTGCAGAGCGCGAAATAACGTCCCACCGTCGAAGTGCCAGCATGTCTGGGTTTCTACCGAGGAATCTACAGAAGCAAGGTTTTTGGTCGACCAAACACCGCATTACTGCTGGAAGCCCCCTCTTCTCTTTTTGGAAGCGCCAAAGCACCACGTGACCTATTGCTGCCCCCATATAACCAGCTTTAAACGCCTACTGCATATCGAGCTTCGCATTCGGGCAGTGGTGGCGGCGGCGGATACGTGGAACGGCAGCCAAAGAAACCTTGCTCACTTTTGCAGGTTAGTTCGCAGTTACTCTTGCAAATTTTTTAGCCCCTCTACCCGTCCCTACTTCTTTTGCTGCTGGCCCTACTGCCCGAGCAAGTGTTTTCTTTGTGTGTGTGTGTGTGTGTGTGTGTGTGTGTGTGTGTGTGTGTGTGTGTGTGTGTGTGTGTGTGTGTGTGTGTGTGTGTGTGTGTGTGTGTGTGTGTGTGTGTGTGTGTGTGTGTGTGTGTGTGTGTGTGTGTGTGTGTGTGTGTGTGTGTGTGTGTGTGTGTGTGTGTGTGTGTGTGTGTGTGTGTGTGTGTGTGTGTGTGTGTGTGTGTGTGTGTGTGTGTGTGTGATGCGTGTACTAGCGTAGTATGGAAACCTCCTGTGGAGCGACATCTTTTTTTCGATTTGTGCAACCTGTGCATTGCGATGAGAGCCGATATTTGCGAATCATGTCTAGCATATTTTGAGGTATTAGCGGCTGATGACAAAATATAGCACGTGCGGAGTGCGATCTACGTTATAATCTGGGAAAGTCCTCGGGTGTTCGAGAGCGGTGTTGGAGAGCCAAAATCAAGTGTGAGACATGTCGCGGGACAGCGTCTAGCAGCGCTGACACTGTTCGGTAGCGGGATAGTAATGTGCACCTAGCTTTGAGCAGGCAGCTGGCGGACATAAGTAGAACGATTGCTGCGCTTACAGTGAAGGTTGATCAGATATCGAGTCTTAAAATTGCAGTGAGCAGTATTGAGGCGTCTGTGCAGCACATGTCTGATAGGTATGATAAGCACACGGAAGCTTCAAATAAACACGATAAGCAAATTGAAACCCTGCAGAAGAGAGTTGATACTTTCGAAGCAGCTAATGACAAAGGAAGAATTGCAGAGTCACGCAATGAGCAGCACAAAACAAAACATGGAACTTCATGGCTTGCCTGAAACTGAGCGCGAAGGTCTAATGGAGAAAGACAGTGATCTCGCTATCAAGCTTGGTCTGCCGCTGCTTACAAAGACGGATGATTGATGGGCTGCACCGTATTCCCTCTAGTTCAGACAGAATTCCTGTAGTGCTCATCAGGTTCTGCAAACAGTCCCCAAAAGCACAGTGAATTGCCTAGCGTAGCACTGTCAAGCAATGCAATAAATCTATTAAATTTTTTGACAACTGTGCAAAACAAGAAGCTATTGTGGCTCGCGAAGGCAAGGGCCGCTCAGGCACACTACACGTTTGTCTGGACCAAGGAAGGGAAGATATTTGCTCGAAAAAAACTAACTACTCGCGCGATTCGCATTAACAATGTGAATGATTTAGTCAAGATTGTCTAGAACGGTGTGTCTGTGTTTATGTTTTCCCTTTGAAAAGAAGTTTAACTATGGCCTATTTTTCTGCTTATTCATTTCAAGAACTGCTAAAAACATCTGGATATGGTACAAACAATAGCCTATCCTTTCATCACTCAGATGCGCAAAGCCTAAGAAACAAGCGCGAGGAGGTCGAGGCAGAAATAGAACGGATGATCTACACCTTCAATTTCCTCGCTTAGCTGAGACATGGTATCGCTCGGGCGAAGGCGTCTTTCAATTTTCTGCCTACAAACATATAACTAAATTCAGATTAGATAAACAAGGTGGTTTTGTTACTCTATACATGCGCAAAAGCCTATATTTTGACATCCAGGCTGATTGCGCGGGTATTTTTGATGATTTCGAGTCTGTTAGTGTACTACACAGGAACATCTTTATCGTTATGTTGTACCGCCCCCCCTCCCCCCCCCCCACAAGGAAACACAGGTGCCTTTCTTCAGTTTATTGGGTCATTCTTAGAAAATGCGAATTTAAATAAATGGTGAGTTATTCCGACTGGTAATTTTAATACTTACATTATGGTTAGACCTCCTGTTCAAGTGGCCTTAACTGAAATGATGCTTTATATGGCCGTGCTAACATTATTGAGTCGCCAACACGAGTAAATAAATTGTCAGCAACAACAATAGATTTGTATTACACAAACTTCTCTCGTGACGCAATCCTTTCTGGAGTATTTTCCTCGAGTCTAAGCGACCAGTTACCGCTCTTTGTATTTTTATCTTTCAGTAAGAAACGAACCACTCCTTTTTACTCACGTAGAACCAGTGATTCTAATAATATGGCAATCTTCTATGAATTCATGACAACAACAAATTAGGCTGTGTTTACGGTGCAACTGACACAAATGAAGCCTACGATAATTTCATAGGAAAAATTATTTACCATTATAATGTCGTTTTTCCTGTGGTAGTGATTAGAAAGCACAAAGACTCGGAAAGATTGGATAACTAAGGCTCTTTTCGTAATAATGAATAAGAAAAACCTTGTGCTCTTTGATTTCCTTACGCAAGAAGTACCGAGATGTTAGCCGAGTACAAAAAGTTTCGTATTGCATTAAACAGAGATTTAAAGAAAGCGAAGTCATGCTTTTACAGAAATAAGTTCTCGCACATAGGGAACAACCCTAAGCAGATCTGGGGAAAAATTCAAACTCTCAGAGGTAACAAGAGCAACACTACACCTCTTGAAATGCTGATAACTGTTTTTTCTTTATACTGGAGTTGCGTTAGCAAACAAATTTAATGCGCATTTCCTGGAAGCAGGCAAATATACACCGTCAAGGCCCTTCCCAAATAATACCTCCCTTACGTCTACACGCACACGTCAAATTCTGACTCGATACTTCTGACACCAACAACAGAGGTAGGAATTACGACCATTATTGGTTCTCTAAGAAATACGTATGCTCCTGGGGATGGTGACCTTTCGCCATTGCCAATTAAACATTCTGTTGGATGCCTCATAGGACCGTTATCTTGCGTATTTAATCAGATTGTTATTGGAGTGTTCCCGGACAGACCAAAAGTAGCCCGTGTTACTGATGTTTCCAAATGCGGAAGAAAAACAGAATTCGGCAATTACCGGCCAATTTCAGTTCTGCCACTTTATCTAAGGTTGCTGAAAGTATAATTTACACGCCTGTTTTTGGCTTCTTTTCCTCCAAGAATGTGACAAGTGATCATCAGTGTGGCTTCCAACCCGACAAGTAGACTGAGACCGCCTTACATTATATAAAAAATGTCTTCATTCAAAACACTGGAATGAAACTTTTTGCTACTGGTCTCTTTCTTGACTTCAGCAAAACGTTTGATTCGGTCCAACATGATAGTCTACTAACAAAATTAGAAATTGATGGCATTCGTGGCATCTCTGAACATCTAATGGAAAGCTATCTGACAGGAAGACAACAGTACACAAGGCTACATAACAACACTTGCTCTGACCATGGAACATTAAAGTATGGTGTACCTCAGGGATCCATATTAGGACCTCCCCTATTCACTACGTATGTAAATGACATCATAAACATTTCTTCAACTTCGAACTTCTTTTCTGGCTCCGACCTAAAAACTTGAGCAGCAAGCGAATATGTGGCTTGACAAGTGATATGCTTGGCTGATTGTAAATCAGTTGACATTAAACGTTAAAAAAAAGTAATTTCATACTATTCCACGCGAAAAAACAAAGCAATAAAGCGCAACCAAAAGCTCTATTTCGTTGATCAAGAAATCGCACGTAATAGTAATTGCAAGCTTCTGGTTGTACACTTCCGCAACGATATGAGCTGGTCTGATCACGTCACTCCTGTCTAAATGAAAATGTCTCGGTCGATAGGTGCTATTATCTGCCTTAATCATCTTCTTCCATATTCTGAAGCAAACCAGCTATGCTTTTCACTTGTTCATTCGCACCTCACATACAACAACTTAATTTGGGGCACGTGTAATAAGACCGATGCAAAAAAATTTATAAACATGCAACAAGCAGCATTGAAACTATTAACGAGAAGGCAAGGTAGCCATACTAAGTTATTCTGTTTTTCACGCAATGCCTTTTACCGAGTGCTACAAGTTCAAATTAATGGTCCTTATCTATCATCGTATCAAGCAATACTTTTTTTTTTCATTCAGCAATATGCACCTAAGCCGTGACATTCACTATAACTTACGAACAATTTCACTTCTTCCGATTAGACCGAGAACAAATTATGGCACTCAATCACTAGATCATCAAATATTAGAAATATGTAATGTAGTGGAAACTGCACAATTGAGCAGATCTGTATACCATTTTAAAAAGAAAGTAAGATTACTTTTTCACCCAGGTTTAAGGGTTCTTGTGTTTTTTCTTAGTGTATTTTTCTGCGTGTGCTCGTGTCTTACCACCTGCGATGTCTACCTCTGTTTAGTTAAGTGTACTGCAATACACTCCACATGTAACGTTATGCACATCGTTTAGTCTTACATGAAAATTTTCTTGAAGTATTCACCTTTTGATTCAAAGAAATTAAATTATGGGGTTTTACGTGCCAAAACCACTCTCTGATTATGAGGCACGCTGTAGTGGAGGACTCCGAAAATTTTGACCACCCGGGGTTCTTTAACGTCCACCTAAATATAAGTACACGGGTGTTTTCGCATTTCGCCTCCATCGAAATGCGGCCGCCGTGGCCGGGATTCGATCCCGCGGCCTCGTGCTCAGCAGCCCAACACCATACACTTTTGATTTGCTTATGTTCATTGATTATATACGTAACACAAGATAGAATTAGTTGTATTTTATTACATTAATTGCGAAGGTTTGCATGTAATTGGTAAATGTTTTTGATGAATTTATACATGCGATATATTTCAAATCAGCTGTTGCTGAACGTTTCTTTGCCGACCTCACTGCTGACCCGTATTTTTACGAACCGGGGTGCAGGCCTACTCAGGAAACATGCTTTGTCTGCTTCCTTTTGCCTGATCTCGTTGGCATGATAATCGCCGGCATCTCTTCGATCACGTGACGTTGTAATAGTCTACGCAGTTCCTGGTCTTACTAGTATTGAAATGTAGCACACTTTTTGCGGTTATAACTCTTTATAACTTACAATGTGCAGACAGGCCTTCGTTTGCAGTTAACATAAAATGGCGCTGCCTTCTCTTTTTGGATCAGTTGGCTTCGTCTATCGACAGAACAATGACGACGCATGCCAGCCAGCCATAACATAGGCGTGTACTTGGGGGAAAACGCAGTACAAATACCAGAAAGGTCGGTATAACAACGTAAACTTATTGCACCAGCCTTGTGTTACAAATGTGGTTTGAAAGGTCTAAGTGTAGGTGGTTAACCACAGTTGCACTCACTCCTATGAAAGCAAAACAATGGGCGGCTTTCACAATTTAGGAGGCGGACTACCATATCGCTCACACTTCTCAGCGTTTCTGGAGGAGGGACTCATACTTTCTTTAGAGGCTACTCCTCAGATCGAAAAATTCGGCGTACAAAATCGAGCAACTAAGATGTCATATAGACATTCATGCACAAACGCTTGAAAACTATAGCCAAGTTTGCTTTCTTTACTAGCACTATGTTCAGCGAAACTGTAATACACTGGTCCTCACGCGCTCGTCTGTATGTGCGATGCTCATCTACCCGGTTTGACAGGATATCCGGAGTTTGCTTTGCGGTTCCTTTTCATGAACCAATAAGTTTCTCGGTCAGATAACCTGCAACGTGCGACCTTCATCTATCTACAACACATTGAACCGCTTGTCACTGCAGAATGATTTTTTGACATCTTTATTTCAGAGTAGCGAGAGGGATAAAAGGCTCCTGGAAGAGTTTGAAACTAGGAGTTATGTCTGCCGTTACGTAACGTACGAAAGCAGTTTCCGAGGTTCTTGGCTATGTTACGGGGCGGAGACAAACGTTCTCGCTCGCCTACATGGCGAGTACCAATGGTACGGCAGAGGCACCCAGCTACCTCACCGCGATGGCCCTCTGCTGCACGGCGTTGCGGTGCCTCGGCTTCTGTATGGACTTCCTCTGGCGGAGCGAAGAGGCAGATTAACAAAACACGGAAAAGCAGCGCCGCCTGCCCGACTACCGGATGACACTAGCATATACCCTATACCTGCCTCCACTGCTGAAGGGACTTTTGCAGAACAACAATGACTTTCGATGAATCCGTATGCGCCTAGCCCTTTGTTTCCTTTATAGCGTAGCGGAGATTGACCAGCGCAGACGTTTATTGGAAAGCATGTTGAAATGCGTGTAGGCGCTGGTGGCGACTTCTTGCGGCGCCGGGATCAACTATGACACGCAAGTGCTTTTGTTTCGAGCAGCTGTTTTCTAAGAAAAAAAAAACAAATATTTCCCGGTGATTGCATGCCGCTGTAAAAACGTTTGTAGACCAAACAAGTGGAATACTTTCAACATAGACAAAACCAGTTCGGCAAGCTCTGTCGCCAGCAGTTATATTAACCACGTCTATGTCATACCAGGCAAAATCGGTTTAGGTCCTCTGTTATAAACCATTTTCTTTTTTTACTATGTGGCTGTGAGGTCGAACTCGTAAAGCCTCCGCCGCTAAGTGAAGGAATGTAAGGTGAACCTGGGTTATAGTAAACCACACATCTGAAATAATAATTCTGATTACGTTTAAGTTGAGCATGCCGGAAAATGATGTTATTAACGCCAGACATAACCACATTGACATTCAAGGGAGAATGTTTATTCAACGAAATACAAAGGCGCTTATAAAACGGATCGGTGGACTTCTGCTGGTGCTCATGCGTTGCAAGGCGATTTTTCCTCTCTATTACCCTAAAACATAGAATAAAGCGTCGACGCGACTGCGGGCCCACAGTTGTCTCAATCGAAGGCCAAAAGAAGAGGTGCTCACGAAAGGGCGAAAGAGGACTTCCTTCCCGCCATCTCAGATGATACGTGTGGAGCCAACGCAAAGATCATTGACGTAGAAATGAAGTCAACATGAAGCCGTCGAAGTCTTGATTTCAAATGACGTTGATATTTGATCTCATAGGAACGCTAGCAGCGTTATAAGCACAGCGGTCAAAGGGCTAATATCAAACGGTGCGTAGAATCTTTTTGCAACGGATCATTGGAGTCGCCCTGGGCTTGCTAAATGCGTGGCACTGTACAATATGTCAACTGTCCACCCACGAGCACAATAACGCTTATGGCGCTTAGCAAATCTCAAAATTTTCACGACAGTGTCGTGCACCACAAACTCAAAAAAATTTTTTTTCATCAATAGATCAATATTGTGCAATTTTCAGGCAAAGAAATCAATCTCAACGCTTATTATTACTTATGCTACTTTCCTTAGAATTAATAAGCGCTGATATTAAAACTACGTTTCACACCTCGAACACTGTCGCTCCTATCGCAATAGTACACAAAGTCGGGCGAGTTAGTGCAACTTCATGTTTGGGAAGCATCAGAGCTGTCGGCGCTTTTTTAATCCTCTTTTTTTCTTCCTCGTCTCGGTAGCGCTGCTGCTTGTCAAATGTGAACGCTCCTACTGCATTCAGGTGGCTTGAACGAGATTTTCTCCATCATAAACATAAGAAGAAATAATGCAAGAAAACGTTTACAACGTTGCAGAACTCGTGCGGTGAGGCACACCGCATCAGCTGTTGCGAACTCGAATATCCCACAGAAATTATTCAACTCTACTGCATTTGACCAGGCGTGCTACCTTGACGGACGCAGAGCAACGGTTTCCGCCTATTTGCACTTGAGACCCAACCTGTGATTTCTTGCATGCCGTATGTTCTTTACATGAAATTGGTAAGGGACTTCTAAAAACACAAGAAAATGAAATTTCCAGCCTGCGCCACTAAAGTACACTAGAGTGTGGATTTGACAGACGTGATCGCGCACGTGAACAAAGTTATTCCGAACATTGCTTATCCTAATACTTCTCTTGTATAATTACGCAAATAGGCTCGCCACTGTGCCCTGCGTGCAATGTGAGAAACGGCATAACACACCTAATCGGCAATTTAAACTTCTTTGCAGACCATAAGACCATACTGATGTTGGTACTCAATGTCCCTCAAGCGTTACTCTTTATATTACAACATGTAGTTGGACCGTGAACTAGTGTCCCCTGTGCGTCCCATGTTAAGCAGACGCTTTTAACTTTTAACGAGACGGAAGACTCAACGAAATACTTTGTAGCTTGTGCGGTGTGTGCATTATGTGTCGTAAGTAAAGTGTCGTTTGCTGCATGCTCTTGCACTAAAACTGGGAGATATCTGGAGTTCTGCGCAAGCCCCTTCGTTTGGAGAAACCTGCAGATATCCATATACATCCGTAGATGTAGTAATTCCTACGTATGGGCTCATTCTATCGCCGGTATCCGCGTGCAGGTGACGAAGCCGAAGCATCCGGTGTCGTTGGACGAGATCAAAGCCTGCGTCGGTGGTCTTCTGCGCTCAGCTGCTCACTTCTTGCTCATGGATTTCTCGTGTCACTACGTGTACGGGCAAACCGCGGTGGCTCGCCTGTAATAGACACGAACGACAAAATTATACGTTCGAAGGGAAGGGACGATAACCCTTTGACCTCTTGCGGTATGCCGATTTTGTTCGGTGTTCATTTGCACGCGTTCATTTGTAGTGTTCATTTGTAGCTTATTTGTCCGCATATTGTTAATGCAGGACCTCTCTTTGCGCCTTCGCTCTGTCGCCTCGAAGGTGGAAGTGTTCCCAAAAAAGACTGAGCCACGAACTCATTCGTAATCAAACATGTACGACGATGGAACGAAAGGCAGCTCCTGGTCGCTTTATCGTGGGCGACTGCAAGGGCCCTATTGCGCATGCATAGGTGGTTGGTTCCAAGCAGCGTCTCTTGTGGTTTCTTGCGCGTTTGACAGGTAAACTTGGGCCCCACGGGAAAGTGTTGAATAATGATTATCTCCGTTGTGTTGGCCGCTTCGGGTTCCTTGGGCAAGCTGTCGCTGAATACGGCGGGAAAGGCCGTGCTTTGAGCCAATGGCTGCCCTGAGAACCGGAGATGTGGTACCGGGGGGTCAGGAGGAGTCTCGTTTCCGTGGTCCGTGGGCGTGTCGGTAGTCTGGACTGCTAGAACGTCTAGTACGACATGAGCTGGTGCCCTCAGAGGAGCCGGTACCTTATCAATTATGAGCGTGAAGGCCGCGTAAAGGACTGCTGTGGTGGAGAAGGCGGCCTCGGGCCCTTGGGAACCCTGTGTAGTTCTAGGGCTCAAGGTAAAGGGGCGACGGTTTACTGCACCGTCCTCGATGGTGCAGCTCCCAGAATTAGGTCGGCGGGCACGTCCTCAAAGACGGTAACCGCAGCCATGAAATTGCTTCTCGATTCAACGTGAAGCTAAGGCCAAGCGCCCCGATAGGCATCCCGGTGCCGCCAAGGTCACGAGGGGTTGCCTCGGTCTAGGACGGCAGTGCGACTGGAGCGTGGCATCGAAACAGTGCCGTACACCCAGCTCCAATGTCCAGCGTGAGTTCCCGATGTCGTCGACGCGTACCGCTGCGTTGGAAGTGGTCACCCTTGGTAACGAACGACTAGAGATAGGGCGTGCTTGCAGTTCTCATACGCATGTCCTGGCCATACCCATAGAAAGCATTCGAAGTGCGACGTGGCTTACTCCACAACGGCTTACTTCGAGTCATGCATGTCGTCGACTACATACTGTCCGGCTGCCGGAGAAGTCCAGGCCAGGCCGCAAGCTTTCACGAGTCGTACTTTGTTGTAGATGTAGATGGCGACGTCCTCGCTCTGGACGTGCCGGTGCGACCGCATTCCCGTAAAACGGTGGTCATAAGTGCTCGGGAGCGCCGCAAATGCCGATGTCAGCGCCGCGCTCCAAATTAGCCATGTGAGATACGGGCTCCCTTGGAAGATATGCTAGGCTTGAGCCTCGGAGCCTCAAAATGAGCGTCGTACTCATCTACCCGTACTGCTCTACACTCACGCTCGTTCAAACTCGCGTCCGCTCGCGTTCACCGAGCCTCACTCATGTCCGCCCTCACATCTACTCACCCCAGCAAGCACACTCTAACGTTCGCACTCACGTATACCTGACTCTCACGTCAGGTAAACGTGAGTGGAAGCTTTCAATGTGAGCCTTCACGTACAGGAACTAAATTGCAGTTTTAGAAAACACACCAGCTAAAACTTGGCAAATTCTCAAAGAAAGTGAAGTGCTCACCATTATGCTGAAGCCAGGACGAAGGGTGGAGTATCCCACCGCTGCCACCAGTTGATGTGATCTCGACCGGGTGAAGTGGGTCTTCACCGCAAGAATAAGGAAACGACGACGAATCTGGGTATCGTGATGAAAAAAGAGGAAAAAAGATTGTATTTACTTTATTGGTACATGGTGGTGACTCCTATCCGAGTCTCGAGCGGTTCTCATTAACACGGGGGCCAGGACGGCCTTAAGTAACGTACCCCTTGCGTTGTTGTGGTATGTCGCTGTCTTCTTGGAGAGCCTGTGGAAGTATTAGTGCTTTCGTCAGGTTCTGCCATCGACAACCTCCTGACGTTCGGGTTTTCTTCTCTTCGTCCTTCCCTTTGTGTCAGCTCGTGGAATAAAAGGGGTGACGTTGTTTCGGAGAAGTGGGTACTTATGTCGGCATGGGGATGTCCGCTTGAACGTTTCTCACACTTGACACCATCGATGTCCATGCTTATCGCAACAGCTTTTTCTGGGACGATGCAAATCATCTTGTCATGAGAACGAACGCCTGAATGTCTCTCACATTTGACAGGTCGATTATAACAGCGCTGATACCCAAATATTACAGTAGATGCGGAGTTCCTCGGGACGGAGCAATAACGCCAACGCTTTTCTTTTTATTGGGCTAGTCGAAAACCTAGCGGCCTCCTTTCGACTTTCTATCTGTGCCGCGACATCTTCATTTGGACCGGACTTCTACTTAACGAAGTACATGTAATTAATTACTTTTAATCTATTACATTTCGAAGTGACTTTGTTTTTTAACGATTACTTTCTTTTTACTCGGTAACGGTCAGTGTAATTCAATTACATTTTTCCAGTAACCAATCACGTGTAAACAGTTACGCTATTGGCAGTACATGCTGTAGCACGAGACGCAGCTTCTAGCACTTTAATTTAGCAGGAACTACATGACGGACGGACGGACGGACGGACGAACGGAGGGACGGACGGACGATGGATGGATGGATGGACGGACGATGGATGATTGATAGATGGATAATTTTGAGTGTGCCTCAACAGCCATCGGCCTAAACGAGTGCGCAATATGTCAGACACAAACACCATGACATGAACCAGACACATTACAGAAAAAAATATAATCACAAAGAAAATAGAGAAAATACAACAGTAATCCAAAAAGAGTGATGAAAAACAGCAGTTTAGGCAAATGTTTCCGGGCTATGAAAGGATAAATTACAGGTGATCTGCAAACGAGTCATGGGACAAACGACACGCACCTCATGATAAAATGTATCGCAACATTTGGCGGCTTTTGCATGAGGCACACGAAATTCGCAGCGACGTCAATAACTGCTCACAATCAACGGAGCCACGCACAATTTGATGAAGTAACTGCATGTCACGCACAAGTCGCCTGTCGTGAAGAATAGACATACTAAAGTCAACTACGAGAGCACCATGTTATAAAAACGACGGCTACGAATATATATATCACACAGTATGCGTACGAACTTACGCTGAACACTTTCGATTCGATTGGAATAGCTAACGTAGACGTCATTTCAGGCTGCTGTAACGAACTCGAGGCGTGGTCTCACAAGAGCACAGTAAAGAGTGCGCATACATTCGTATCGATGAAATTTTCTTTTTAAGCAAGAAATTATAGCAATATGGTCTCAATGCACGCAAAGCAACTGAAGATGCATGCAACCGGAAATCTAGCTTTGAGTCAACAATAACACTAAGGTCTCGCACATGGGCAGCACGAGATATTTTTCCGCCAAGAAGACTATAATTAAACATAACTGGTGTCGTGCTTTCAGGACGTCTATGGTCGTGCAACGCGGTAGCCTAGCGGATGCCCCTGTTTAGGTATGCAAACCCGAGTTTTGCACACCTCTCTTGGAGGCGGTTCTAAGCGCGCGGCATGCATGGGCGATAAGAGTTGCGCTACTCAATTTTTCGCTTAGCGCTGTCTCTGATTTCTCTCACATAAACACGTCTTTTTGGCCGCTAAGTGTTGTCTGTCCGCCTGAAACGTACCTGATTCGCGCACACTTATTTTGTGCAATTCAGCGAAAATAGTATTCTGAGGGCTGAAGGATAAGCAGTTAATATTTTTTTTAATTACAGCACAGATTTGCCCACCTTTTCGAAAAACGTGAACTTTTGCGGGCGTCCCTTAATAGTTATTCGGTTTGGAGTCTAAATGACTAACGAGTGAAGAGGACCGGCAAGATCTCCGCCAGATATTAGCCGACGAATTAAACTGCCGTTGCTGGGAGTTTGGCCACTTCGCAAGTTGTCGCCAGGAAATCCCCTGCAGACAGTCTCTTTAGGCATTGCCTACCAGGAGCATGTTCTCCGATCTCCATCAACAACAATGAAGCGTTACGATTCCTAGAGAATCCAGACAATAGCATCGCGGCATTGTGCTACCACGGTCTCGTGCGTGAGGTATTCATACGCTACATACCACCATTCCTGCCAGCGCTCACATCGAGCGAGCTTACAGTGCCGTTGCTGATGTCATTAGAAAAAAATAAAGAAAAAATATGAGGGGTGAAAATTTAAAAAAAAAATGTTAAGCAACGTGTGAATGGCTATAACGGCGCACTGAATTAGCCAAGCCAGCTCGTTGTATATATTTACTGTATCCATGCAATATTAATAAAAGTTGGCAGGGAAGTAACGTAAATGTAGTCGATCCTTTTTTAATAATTACCCAGGTATTTTAGTGGGGCAGTAACTGGTAAGTGTAATGAATTACATTTTTGACTGAAGTAATTGTAGTTGTAATCGCTGCCATTTTTTTTCTGTAACGTGTGCAAGTCTGATTTGGACGTCGGGTGTGACAGGGCTTCAGCTTCGCGCTGGGTTTCAGAAGGCGGCCTCTTTGACATTGTGCTACCTTCGTGAACAAGTACCTTCGCGCAACAATTTTGTTTTCTTTACCTGGCGCGGTTGACTGATCAATGACACTTTATTCTTGCTCCTAAAGTGAGCGCATCATAGAGAGTAAAATAAAAAAAAAACCTTAAGCGATCCAACTTCCGAGTCTTTTATTTACATTCGTCTGTTCCCCAGCTATACAGAAGCGCACATTTCTGTCCTTAACCATGCGGCGAAATGCGCTGAACGTTCCCCTTCACTAGCACGACTCTTGTAGTCAGGGTAAGCTGGCTGAAAAGAAAGAAAGAAGGAAGAATGAGAGAAAGAAGGAAGGAAAGAAAGGAAGGAAGGAAGGAAAGAAGGAAGGAAAGAAAGAAAGAAGGAAGGAAAGAAGGAAAGAAAGAAGGTAAGAAAAAAGGAAACAAGGAACGAAGGAAGGAACCAAGGAAATAAAGATTGGGAAACGAACGATTCACGTAGAGGTTCTTGCTTCGTCAGTCCTTTCACATCACACGTAAGCGCCTTGAACAATGTCCAAACACGCGTGTAAAATTGACGTTGCAGTCCACTGCGAGCGCGGCCGCCATGCCTCGTCTGTGAAAGCTGCCCGAGGCAGTTTATCCGTGCACCTCAAACGACTGGTGACTCTGCGACTTTTGGAGCAGCCGACGCTGCCTCCGACTCCATGATGTCCTGTGACGCGTAGGCTCCGAAGTAAAGGGAGACCAGCACCGGAACCAGGGGCATCGGAAATCCTGCGAAAATGAGCGAAATGCAGCCGAACGCTTTTATAACGAAGGGCTTAAAGCCTCCCAAATAATTCATTATACAGGTAACTTCGTTGTATAGGTCGCGCACCGCGCCACTCACTATCGGACCGTGACGTAATTATTCCTTTGTTATAGAGGTCATTTCGTTGTAGAGGCTATAAATTCTACAATGAACAGAGGGACAAGGCACTGGGAAATAGTAGGCAGGTGCGGTTTCTTGTTATTGGTCTAATCGGGCGTGAAAAAGGCTCAAAGCTTGAATTATGTGGCCGTGGTTAATACAAGAAAATATTACAGGGCTGCCACAGCCTCCGTAATATTAGTCATGCGTCATGGGATAAAATAATGGTTCAAAATTATATCGGGGAAGTATGGGCAGTTTTCGTTGACTGCATATCCGTTTTCTACGAGCCGAGTCCCACCTGTAAACTCTATTTAGTTCAGAGACGTGGCCTTACCAACCAGCTCAGATTCGGACTTAAAGGGACACTAAAACGAAACAATCAATCAGTTTACACTAATGAAGCATTGTTTGAGAACCCTGCAGACAGTCATTTCAAAAAAATAGTTTGATTATTAGATGAGAAAATTAAGTTTCAAGTATCAGTATTTGAATTTCACGCCGAAACCCCAGCGCCGGTACGTCAGCGTGGCGTCAGAGATTCCAAAGTATGTTTTCGCATTTGGGCCGCGTTGGCTGAATAAAGGTTCCCGAAAGTTGCCATGTTTAATATTTGGTTCCTTTAGAACACAATGTAGTCAATCTGTACCACTATATATAATTAGTAGGCCCTAGAAGATGCCATCAAAATACAAGGCGTCACAGCCCCCAGGTGCGGGAACTTAAGTAGGTGTCGCTACCCGTATTTCGTTTTTGCGCTTTTTCTGGCTTACCAAACCTCTTATCCTTGTAAGAGTGGCGTTTTTGTTGTTGTATAACGGTAATTTACTGATGCAGAAGAAGTCATTTTTCACCTTAGTGTCCCTTTTAGGTACAAAGCCCGTAATGACGGCAATGTAAAGAAATTGAAAATTTTCAATCTTCGTTAGCGTTCTGTCTATATTGTCCAGAATATGCATTAAGATATAATTTCGAATAGAATCAAGGCTGTACTTAACTTTATTAAACTCGGCAACTTAACTTTATGAAACTCGGCAATAAAGCCCATTTCAGAAAAGAATATTTGGCAGTAAGTCATATGTATGTCATTACTCAGGTTCTTGACGAGCCTGTCGAATGTAAGTAACTCCTCTGCAGGGAACGGCCTTCAGTAATTACGAAGAAGTGTTCGATTCAGAAGATATCCATCAACAGCCATGGAGGCATCGCGGGGTCAGAGCTTTAATGAGGCGCACAGGGTTAATCCAAAAAAAAAAACATTACAGGGCTGCGACAGCCTCCGTAATATTAGTCATGCGTCATGTGAAAAAATAATGGTTAAAAATTATATCTTGGAAGTTTGGGCAGTCTTCGTTGACTGCATATCTCTGCTATCGGTGATATCTGTGATATATGTGATACATCTAATATCGGTAATTGACTGCATATCTGGGATGAGTGTTCCAAATTATAGGATGCGGCATTAAGGTTTGAGGTAACGATTTACGGAAAACTTTCTTAGCAGTCTGCATTTGCAAATGACACATTCCTGTTCGGCAACGCTGCAGATAACTTATGATAGACGATTCAGGACCTGAAATGGTAAAATCTTGTTGGTAAATGCGAAGATTTTCATGCTGAACACTTAAGGTAATTCTTAGCTACCTGGCGAAAAGAATAATACCTTATTATTGGTGCTCAGCGTCTTCAACTAGTGAAATAGTACGCTCATCTAGCCTATGTAGTCACCAGCAGATGCATATAATTTGAAGAAACCCTACCGAAAAATAAAATTTGTTATACATCACCCTGCAGGCACTTCCAGCTCATGAACGGCATCTCGCATCCATACGGCCGAGACTTCCATAAAAAGAATATTAAAAGCAACTTAAGAACCGCGCAATTAGGAAAATGATCGGTGTAACGTTATAAAACAGAAAGATGATACAATGAAATACTATACCTTAAAAAGACGTTACGCTGCTATCTGATACTCTAATTGCGATCAAGATAAAGAAGGGTGAATTGACCGGGTTATGTAATGCGCAGAGCAGGCAACCGGCCGTCTATTTGACTGAGAGAATGCGTGCTATGTAAAGGGAAACACAGTCTAGAACGGCATGAGGAATGGGTGTCCGATTAAGACAGAAGTTCACAGGAATACGAAGGCTTGACGTGATTGATGAGCAATAGCCGAACGAAGAATGTCGCTGAAGCCAACGTTCCGACAGAGAGACTTGTTTTCATCAGGGCAGTAACGGTCAGTTGCTTTACTGACGAAGACAAGCTGAGACAACACAACCGAGAGAGAGAGAGAGAGAAGGGATATGTATAAAGGCAGGGAAGGTTAACCAGGGATAGTTCTGGTTGGCTACCCTGCACGGGGGGAAGAGGATAGCAGGATAAAGAAAGGAAAGCGCCAATGGAGAGAAATAGAGAGAGAGTAAAGCCCCCCCCCCCTTTTGTGCGCTATACGGTGGTAGCAGGCAGAGTTCTTAAAGTCTATTAAAACTTCAGGAACCTGAGCAGCGGAAATATACATCCCAGCTTGCGCGCGGAGCTTCTTTGGGGGAGCATTGACCTATATACATTTTCGATCTGATAGTTGACATGTATCCTGTCTTCCAGCACTGCCCGCATTACTTGCCTCTATGAGACTGTGAAGTTTGCGCGCAGGGTGGGAGTAACTGGGAATTAGTGTCGGAAGCTTTCCAGTGTGAGTAAGTAGACTGACGATGATACTGATGACGACGATGATTAAAATGGAAGCGATCGTTTAACGCGATAGCGTTAAGGGCCCCGTGTGGCAGAAAATACACCGGCGTCCAGTGTCGACCGTCGATCATGCAAATGTCATTGCGAATCATGCATACCCAAGCACGCACACCCAACCACGCAGACCCTCCATCTAGCGCAACGCAGTTACCGAACTAACTGAATTTCTCAAAGTAAAATAACTCAGAAAAATTGTAAAGTAGGACTTACATACAACCTACAGACATGATAGCGGCGGTATGTAATTTGAATATAGGAGGAAACATAATAATGCTACGCGGAAACTCAGCGTTCCAGCGTTTCTACCAGCGTTTCTTTCCAGCATTTCTACCATTCATAGACTGGCCACGGCGTCCGAAATTTGCGCGCGCCGGTGCGGGCAAATCTCGGAGACCACGGAGCGACGCGGCCGGTTTTTTGCTGCGTCTCCAGATGGCGCTTCCCTCCGCCGCATCGCGGCTCACGCAAAAGGCCACGTTTCTAGCAGAAAGCTCGCCTTCGTGCATAGCGTTTGCCTCCAGCTTTTCCAGGTAAAAATTACGGTTACATAAGCTGCAGCTACCGGGAAGCGTGAGGAGCAGACAGGGATCTTTGGATGCTATCGGGGCGTTGCACTCTTAACCCTTTCCCTAGAGAGTTTGTTGGCCAAAAATGATGCCAAAATGCCGAATTTTTTGTAATTGCCTAGATAATTTAACTCATTTTAAAACAACCAAAAAATATTCTTAAAAGCACTTTCTTTGTAAAATATGTGCAAAAATATTAAGTATGAGGAGAGGATTGGCTTCACTGCACTGCACAGGGGAGAGTTGCCGACTTTCTGTATTCCTCGTTGCAAAAAAAAAAAACGTCTCTGGAAATAAAAAAAGAATACTGTGACAAGCGGGGCTCATGCTTGTGGCAAGGGCTATCAGATCTCTAAATTGTAGACTTGGTGTACATTTCAAAGCATGGAATAGTGCAGAGTGGTACTCCACATTCCTCGCACCAGGTACGTATAGCGCTTAGTTTCAAGGAGAATGAAATCTGTTAGTTCATTCGAATTCGAAATAACAGTTCCCGTCCTCTGTCACAGGTACCTTTATGCCAGGCGCGGTCATGAAAACAAACCTTGTCCATTGCCGACACGTTGAGACACTGTCGTCGTCCGAATCCGATGACTCAGAGGAGATATGCTGCTCAGTATCGTATTGTTCTTGTTCTTGTTCCCTAGTGAAATGGCGCAACCTGCCCTGGGGGATCGTCGTCGTTGTTGTTGTTATTGTCCTGAGTGGCTGTGGTACATACCCACAGTGGAGTATTGGCCATGAATCGGGTGGTTGAATTAGGTGGATAAAAAGCAAGGCAGTTAACAATTTGAACGTCGGACCATAAAAAGTAAGCTTTTCGTGTGGGGGGAATAAGACAACAATCAGAAGAAAACCGTGTATAAAAAATCTAATAATAGATAATAAATAAAAGAAAGCTATGGAGGGGAGGGAGGATGATCAATCTAACATGGTAATCGATTGGTTTCAATTGACATTTTTGGATTGCCAAGTAAACACTTCTGTGACTGAATCCAATAATGGAGGCTGCCACTCTCGGAGCAAAATTGAACATCTTCACTGTCTGAGTCCGCCAAATCTTCCGCAAACAAACGTTCTCATTTTTTTCTTTTTTCTGGAGCGGCGCTGTTGCCGGCACGCTCACACACAGAAAAGGTCACGCCATTTTTAAATCCCACTTGCCAGCATTGAAGCGTTATACTCGGCCAAAATGCAAGCTTTGAATGAGCTTTCTTTAATTTTTTTACTGTGCCATCTGTTGAAGCAAAAAAGAACTAAACAAAGTTCATTAGGGTAGTTTGACTGCGGTAGTGCCCAAGCGCTTGTTGCAGCCTGGACGAGCCCAGCTCGTCTTCGGTGGGCGTGGTACAAACCGTGTGGACGAGGTCAGTTCGTCTATGGTAGGTCAAGGGTTAAAAGCGAAGCTTATGCGTCTTTCAAATTTTGGGGGGAATGCGCCATCACTAAAGGAAATCAAACCAGTGTGTTCAGCTGGCGGCAGGCATTAAGAACGTAATCATGTGAATGCGCGCAACGCTACTGGACACGTGTCTTGTCCGCATCACTACATCACCCGGTCAGTCTCGAGCGCTCTAGCAAGCCCCGCACATTCCCTTCAAGTACTCCAGTACTAGAATAACGCGAGAGGTAATCAAGCACCAGATGCAAAATGTAAGGCTTACCGAGAATGACCCTTCTGAGGAACAGGGTCGTGATCTCCATGTCTACCAAATAAAACATGCAGGCCGATATGGTAAGTAGGTAGTGGGGCGATCCGAGGATGGCCTTGACAATTCTTCTTCGCTCGGGGTTCAGGTATTTGGCCTGCAGTAAGGCAAGTGGTTAGTGTGCATAAATAATCTTACGTAGTGCCCATATCCTATGAGCTAATAACCTCATTTTGTGCTTATATGGTCATCGATATTAACTTTGTAAGGGTCCTGCGTAAGCCTGCGGAAGCCTGCGTTTTTCCTTTCAGTCAGGAAAAACGGAGAGTGAAACAAACGTGAAGCTATAGTCCCGGACAACTTTTTTCGTGGCAATGAAGACAAAACTATTACGGAGGCAAAGCGTGTACAAACAATATCGCTCCTGAATTTCCACATTATTCAGTCGCGTTAGTTTAACCTTGGGGCGAGATAACGTAAGCATCTCAGTTTCGAATTCAAGAGAACACCAAACAAAGATCAAACTAAGCAAACTAAAACTATATTATACACCAGTGAAGGTGAACTCATTTTTATGTCTTGCTCTTCCGCGTTCCGACAAATGCGACACCGTCGCCATGGAAGCTATATACTCTGAAGGCACGCAAAGCGTTGTCAAACTCTGTCGGACCAATCGGGGCATTAACATGTGTGCAATAGCTACGCCCCCTCTAGGTATTCCTTCGTTGCCACAGAAAACTGAGGATTATACTACGTAGCACGTGCGCGAGAGAAGGAACGGGAAATAACTGTCGTTTTAACAAGCTTGTATCCCCTCTTCTAAAGGCTGAGACTAAACAGTGCACTTGCTTGAAACAGACACGGACGCTAATGACAGAATGACGACTTATCTGCCCTCGTTCGCGTCATCTGTTCGGCGCTAGTTCCAACATCCAGTCGCAGTCGGGACGACCGACCCGGTTAATTGGTAATCTTACATACGATGACCACCATCCCGCTTCGTCGCGAAGCTTCTTGTCTCTGGCAGGCCCTCATCACCCGTAGAATAACTTTGCTTAACGCATGTGTTCACCATTCTTCGAATGCACATTGGCAGTCATCATAGAGTATGATGATGAATTCCTCTTGCACTTTCATTAAATCTCATCGAGAACACGAATTTACTTTAGTTAAACTACCTAAATTTATCTTTTTTGGGTTTTAACGCATTGGACACGTCGCGTTTCAATATTGGATTCTAGGTGCGCTTCCAGGACGAATTTTTCTTCAACTGCGAAGCCTTTCTTTCGGGGAGCCCGTATGGGTTTCCTTTGTAGCACTTAGCTACGTTGGGGTGGATGTCTCATTTCCCTTTATTAAAGACTCCATATTGCGGAAACATCACGGCGAGAAGCTGCGGACCGTGAGGTCACGGGCAAGCTATCTATACGCTGCAACAAACGACCCAAGCTTCACACAGAGGGGTTCGCAAAACCACCCCAAGAATAGTGCATCGATACGAGCTTCTACCGGCCAATCGAACAAGCACGCCGGACCCCGTCCACCAGGTGCAGGGTCACGTGTTGAGCCGACTTTTATTGCGAAGCAATACTACTTTAGGTCGCACTTCAGCCCGTTCCGTGGCGAGGCGGTGTTAGGCACCATTGACCTTTAGCGTGACCTCGCTGCGTGACGTCACACCACGTGACCTAGAGTGACGTCACACCAGCTGTGTAAAAACGGGGCCCCATCTCACGCCGTCTCGAGGCGAGGCGGTAGCCACCAACGGCGGCCTAACTCCCGCTCCTCTCACCAGGGGCGCTACGGTCGGTGTGACGTCACACCAGTTGTGTAAAAACGGGGCCCCATCTCACGCCGTCGCGAGGCGAGGCGGTAGCCACCAACGGCGGCCTAACTCCCGCTCCTCTCACCTCTTAGATGATTCACTGTAAGCCGTAACACTAGCATAACCCAAGACTACCACCAGCCATACTACCAGCTGATCCGAGAATAACACACTATTGCTTCACAATCACCAGGCTTAACCAAGCTAAGCCACGGCCGTTTTTGGCAGAGAGAAAACGCGACGCGGACGGTTTCACGGCGAGTTTGCCTGCGAAGGCCCGCGGCCGCGAATGACGCAGTTCTCCCTGCTGGTTTCTGTCCTTCCTCGATCGAACGGCCCTTGCTGCTTATTCATTTCAAACTGCGCGGCGGCGTACGCACCTCGAAGCTTTTGGCGCAGTCCAGCCGTTTGATTTGAGCCATCGCCACTTCGACCGCTACGCCGATGGTGCTGAGCAACGCCCAGAAGGTGACCGCGGTGGTCATGGAGTGCCAGATCCAGACGAACGTGAAGGCCACAGCGATGGCCAGGAGCCGCATGTGCACCTTCCTTTCGGTGCCTACTATGGGCAGGTATACGTACCTGCGGATGAAGCGGGTGTTTGTTAGTTTAGTTGGGTGTTTGTTAGTTTAGTTTTACACTATTATATATATAAATATATATAATGTTTCTTTGCAATTGGCGTAAATATTACAATGTGTGTACAGTTTCGCACATAGTCCAAGTACTGCAATGTCTTTTTTTTTTTAATGTTCTTGTCATGGAGTTGTACAGGCGGTGCTCCGTCGCTCTTTGACCATGGAACCACCTTCTGTAATTTACACCATGTACATGTATATATTTGTTATTGATACAGCTTCATTGACCGACCGACCGATCGATCGATCGATTGATCGATTTATCTCAAACGAAACGGATAGTGTCGGAGTGTCCTATCACTGGCATGCACTTTGAACCGCCAAGACTGCGCTAATACGCCGCAGGGCATGTTCACGCGCATACATGCATTCGAGCGCGACAGTGGAACCACGCAGGTTGCAGATCAATATTACGGGTCACGTAGTTTATGGTACGCTACTTGGACTAGTGGGTGAGGCGTGGTTTCAGTTTATGGCGCCATTTTTTTAGGCGATCGGCGACACCACCTTGTTACGCCCTTTGTCAAAAGCCCGCGCCCTAAAACAAAACGAGGCCCTTTCGGGCTGCCAATCGTCACCATGCATGCACGATCCAGCTGCGAGATTTAAATCAGTTAAAAGTCACAGTAAACGTTGTCTTACTTTTTTATCCACAGGTGGAGGCCATGGTCAAAATACCTGAAACAGAGCGCCAAAAGAACATGTGATCATCGTCAGAAAACTTCACAGAGCCCTGAGTGCATATGTATACGCTCTATATGCACAGGATCTCCCTACTATAGCTTGCCCCAAGTCCTAAGAAAGCGAAGCCTTCACTCTGAATGAAACTAGCTGGTAAAACCTCGTTATAATGAAGTTCAAGGACGAGCCAGAATTGCTTCGTTAAATATCCATTACTTCGTTGTAGCCATTACTGCGTTTACTGAAATATGAAACTCTCCGGATTTCAAGAGGAATTTCACTTCGTTATTATTTACTCATGCTGTTGTCCTGTCGGCCGTTACAGGGTGGGTCAAAAGCAGCACTTCAACAATTAGTACAATACATGAATATTCCAATATTACATATAGCACAAAAAACAGGTCAATAGCAGTATTTCGGCAATTAGTACAGTACATGAATAGGCGAACATAAGCGAACAAAAAAGATACATAAGCGAAATATGCTGGAAATATTCCGATCAATAATACAAGACTATAAATATAGTATAAACAAACGAGCTCATACACCACTCCCTCCCCCCCCCCCTGAAAAAATAAGGCGGTGAGCTCGTATACGTGCGTGCATCTTTCAATGTAGCTTTAAGTTTTTCTCAAATTGTTCTGCACTGGTGCTTTCTCGCGTTAACACCGGTAGTTCATTCCATTCTTTAATGGTTCCTGGGAAGAAGGAAAATGCGTAAGCGTTAATGTGCCTCTGAGGTACTTGAAAAGTATTATATTTGCTTTTCCGTAGCGTTCTACCTTGTCGTGATATCAGATACTGTTCACTATTGATGTTGAATGTGTTTTTATTGAGAAGACAAAAAGAACTTTAACCTAGCTATGTGCCTGCGTTCAGCGAGCGTAGGCAAGTTCAGCAAACTGAGCATTTCGGAAACAGAATCTCTGCGAGAGTAACGTGATAGAATAAACCTTGCTGCTCGACGTTGAACTCTTTCCGGTCTCTCAATTAACCCTGACTGATAAGGGTCCCAGATTATGCTAGCATATTCTAGCGTGGATGAAACATACGTTAAATGAGCTGTTAGTTTTACTGACTGTGAGGCTAACTGCAATTTCCGTCTCAAATACCACAGCTTCTTTACCGTAGTTTCGCATATTTTTATAACATGGTTTGCCCAGCTTAAATTTGCGGATATACGTATGCCTAAGTATTTCAGCACGCCAACCGTGGAAAGCACCGAAGAATTCACTGTGTAATTGAAATATCCATTATTTCGTTATATCCGTTTCGTTATGACGAGGTTTGGCGTATATGCGATTAGAAACTTCCTCGAAGAGTCGTTAGTGTGTGCTGAGGGTGGAAGGGAGGGTCAGGGAGGGGAGCAAACAGATGGCTTTCAACGCAAACTACTTTTAACCTTCATTTTCTATTTTGATATATTCAACCTGCTAACCCCGAAACTAACAATAATATACATAGTTTTGAAAGATTAATTTGTCAGTCTAAACTTATTTCGTATTTTATTTTCTTTGGTGTCTATTTAAACGTCCAGTTATGTAAACACTGTTAGACAATTGCTTATCGTTCTCGCCCTTGCCGCTGATCTACGCTTGCTACTCCTGGAAGCTGCTCTTACTACAGCGATGTCTTCCCTGTGAGCAAAGCGCGAAGCCAGCACCTGCACCACTTTCGCGAGAAAGAAAGAAAGAAAGAAAGAAAGAAAGAAAGAAAGAAAGAAAGAAAGAAAGAAAGAAAGAAAGAAAGAAAGAAAGAAAGAAAGAAAGAAAGAAAGAAAGAAAGAAAGAAAGAAAGAAAGAAAAAAGAAAGATCAGGGACCTACCTCCAGAAGTGCGAACAAAGGTGCCCCCTACTGACGCATTTCGGAGGTGCCGGGAGGTTATGGCCTTCGATTCTGGCACAACCGCCAGACACACCGTACTGTATGAGATACTTCGAGTAGAACATGATGTTCAGGATGGCGCCGTATCCCAGCAGGCTCGCGTTGTCCAGCTCCGATACCAGGTAAGGCGCCTTGGTTAATGCGGCGCTGCGCGGCACGACAATATCAGATACAGATGAAGGGCAGGTCATCCAGCTTGTTCCATTGTAATCCATTAGCTAATTTTAGCTAATTATTTAGTTTAGCATTAGCTAAACTAATCCATTAGCTTGTTCCAGGCAACGAGTCTCGCAATTCTTTAGGCTTCTGTGAGTATCAGTTTTTTTTTTCTTCTTCGAAGTGAAGTCGGGGGAGCGAATAGCAATGGTGCATGTCGGATAACATGCGCCCACCGGTGCCCCAAAAGTGCAGTCGCGCGCTCCAAGTGTTGCGTTTCAGTCGCTGAGCACTGTACGTAGAAGATACGCGTGCATGAGGATTGTAAAAACGCTGCGCATGCTATAATTTAGACTGCCGAAGCGCTTCCATTCTATACCTAAAGGCACGTATTCCAAATGAGCGGCACTTGCGGCATCCTGCACCGTATATAGCAATAGGGGCTTTTGGATTGTCCGCTATTCCGGCAAATGGGCATGGTTTGGGCGGATTGCCGGATGGGCGGGGCGTGAATGTGAGCGGCCGGAGCGGTGCAGCCGCCTGGTGGCGTAGAGCTCAACCAGACAAACACAGTGCTAAAATTGCAGTAACCTCCCATATTCTGCTACGCTGCTGGTGCAAATTTACTGCAACGGCGTAATTGTGAACACGATTACGCCGCTGTCGGAAATTTACACAAGCAGCTAAGCAGAGTCTAGTAATTTGCTCTGTGTTTGTGTGGTTCAGCTTTGCACCACCAGCTGGCGCCACCAATCTGGCCGCTCTAGTTTACGCCCCGCTCATCCGGCAAACCGCCAGCGCTTGCCGGAATATTGGACGCACTAAAATTTTCTAATACAAAGTGCTAGCATTTCCCTATTAAGCCGCCCGCTTGGTTAGTTTTAATTTTGCTATATCTGCGCCACCGGGGGCTGGTCTAAATAATCTAGCGAGAATTCCGCGAAGTGCTCCTTGCGACCTCAGGCGGTTAGCGCAAGCGTTTGGAGCCACCGTCCTTACAAAAGACGTGCACCTAGGGCACCTGCCTACTGGGCATGCGCACTCATCACGTGTAAGAGCTCTGGGCGCACAAACCCTCAACCTTTAATTCCCTGTTGTCTAGGTTGTTTGTTTGCCTGCGCTGTCCATCATTTCGTTACCTGTAAAAGTAATGGCACAGGAAGTCCATCAGCAGAAAGTGAGCACCAGAACGCAGAAGCCCGGCGACGAGCATCGCGAGCTCTCGAACTGTTAGCGACGGCTTCGGTTTCTCCATCTGCGCATGGTCGCGACAGGACAGTGTGAACGATAGTCAAAGTTTGTTATAACGAAACGGTATACAACGAAATTACGGATGTAATAGAGTAAGTGAAATTACTCTTGAAATCCTCATAGATATAGATGTTACCGCTAGTACATGCATAAAGAATATAACGAAGATCAATGGCTATGACGAAGCAATGTTGACTCCCCTTGCAATTTTGTTGTGAATAAGTTTTGCTTTGTATGAATCAAACAGCCCTAGCAGTGTGTGTGAAGTGAATTCAACATTCCAGTTTACGTAATATTTGTCTAATTTGTTGAGAATTCAGAGGGCGGCACTAATGCCATGCCATCAAGCTGTCGAAAACTGAAGTGCACAGTGAAAAACCTTCTATGTCCACAGTACATATAGAAGAACGGAAAACGTAATTTTCAAGTGCGACCTTCCGATACACTATGACATCGCCCGGCTCCCTGTTGCTGTACAATATCATGCCACCGAATGCGAAGTGCACTTGTAGAACAAGCTATCCTTTCAGGCTATGCAGACCAATCCACAATTCCGCCTGAGGCTCTTCAGGCCCAATAGAATCGCGTTCGCCTAAACGCGGTGGGGTTCGGTTATCTCACTCTCTCGTTATGTTATTTTTACATTGCCCCATCATAGTTGTTACGTACTGTAGTGGTACCAGATGGGCATGCTTTTTTTTTCTAACGCATAGATGCCCAAAACCAATGTTATCGTTTCAGCCCGACTACTCATTCGACCTGCAGGCGCCCACGAAAAACAGCTGCAGATGTCAATCCTGACCAGGCAAGCATCACGTGGGAACTCTGCACTGTAAATGTCTACAGGCAAACCTCGTTATAACGAGGCGCTACATAACGAAGTAAATGAAATTCCCCTTGAAATCCCCATAGCGACTCACGGACTCATAGCGCAATACGTGCACTATGAATCCCCCTTCGACTTCGTCATGACTAAGTTTTACGGTGTTTCCACGAGCAAACTGCTGGTTCGCAACTGTGAGAGTAAAAGAAAGCAATCTCACCGAAGCAGCGAAGTCACTGTAGTTTTGCACGGGCCCAAGGTAGAGCGGAGGCAAGTACACTGCGTACGCCAGCGTCTTGCAATAGTCGGCCAAGAAGTTACGCCCTCTCTTGGCAGTGGATTCATCTGGAGGCCGCCGAATGGTGTCCATGCAGAAGCTGAAGCACCGCAGCACCGTCCAGTAGAAGGCCACGGCGGTGACGTAGTAGGCATGTTCACCGCTCCTTTCGTACACGATCTGAAGACGGCCAAAGGGAAACGTGGTGATTCACCGCCATAGTCATCTTTATCTGAACCGAATCCTGTAGGGCACAGAGTACATTCCCCGTTCTTTTGCCGACCCCGCCATGTACCTTACTCCTGAAGGTTTATTAATTGCGTCATTTCTTCTGTGAGCTCTTGATACACTTCCCTAGCGGCGTCAGAGTCATTCGCTATATCTCGACGGCGCACCGGGAGAAATGTACGCACATCGCACCCGGCTATAGATTCATGCCTTCCTCTATATGCAACCTTAAACATCTTGTGGAACTTAAGCGGTTCGTGTGATCAGCTGTTAAAGCCGGTTCGCGTGCGGTTACACAAAAGATCGGGCAGCTCTTCGGAGGAAAACGCATCGGAGCTGCCGCCTGTCTTTAAATTAAGCAATTCAGTTGTGTGGAAACTTGCATCTTGAATCCTGCTGTTTGGAGCTGAATGACTAATCTCCGTGTCAGGTAATCCTCAGGGCCCAAAATTCTGCGCTGACAACGTCTCCCGATTCCGGGATGTGACTAATCTGCGCGCTTTGCCTTCAAGTTTGAAAAATCATTCAGATGAACGCAAAAAAAAAAAATAATCATAGAGTTTCACGTGCCAAACCCACAATCTGATTGTGAGGCACGTACTCGTGGGGGACTCTCGATTAATTTTGACCATCGGGGGTTCTTTAACGTGCACCCAATGCACGGTACACGGGCGTTTTTGCAATTAGCCCCCGTCGAAATGCGGCCGATGTGGCCGATATTTTATCCCGCGACCTCGTGCTTAGCCGCCAAACGCCAAAGCTACTAAGCAACCACGGTAGGTGGATAAATGCAGCAAGACGTTAACAAAGGAGAATCACATGCTAGGCTTAAAGTTGACAGGTGAGGAGGAGGGTGTATCAAGAGCCAAGTGAACCAAGCATAAATGCCCTCAAAATTTTCCCATGACTGATTCATTAAATTAATGAAAAAAGATTGATTGATTGATTGATTGATTGATTGATTGATTGATTGATTGATTGATTGATTGATTGATTGATTGATTGATTGATTGATTGATTGATTGATTGATTGATTGATTGATTGATTGATTGACGCTGACCTGATTCCTGGATATAAATTCTGGCTCGTGGTTCAAAGAGCGTACGATATGCTTAGAATTTATCGCATGCATATTATGTGTTCGGCCTCCCTTGTGCATCGGTCAACATCAGGAGACACAGCACCGGGCTCAGTCAAGCGTAACATATTGAAATTAATTGCTGATTCCCAACATGGTTCAAGAAAATTTGATATTTCCTAGTTGTCCTTGCCGTTGTCCTGAGTTTCGCTTCAGTTTCTGCTTTGTGACGTCTACCAGTTATTCAGATTCATTCACAAGGCTCGCCATGACGCTGACAAGATGGTGTTGGGATGGGAGCAATAGCCATTTCTATGGTTACTGAAAAGCGGATTGATATAATTTTCGTCCTTACAGACCCCTTTAGCCAGTGCCAAACGGTGAGAAACATTTCAGGGTTTGGCTGTATTGCATAACGAGACCGAAAGATATACCGGGAAAGCTCAGTAAGACCCAAGGTCACACTGTTCCAAATTTTCCGGTCTCTACCACTTCTGGTCTGTTTCTCTAGTTATCATGTATTTTCTTTATTATATGTTAATCAAGACGAATAAATAGAACGCCCCAACTCTGCAACTATACTAATAATAATACTTTATCGCACAAGACTGAATGAAGACGGTGCCACTAATCGATGGAGTGATGCTGCGTAATAGCAACCCGTGTGCCGAAGTCGGCGGCCAGAGCAATAATTTGTCACAACGAAACTTTGCTACAAAATGGCATGCAATGAAATAATTAATATAAAGAACTAAGCTCAATTACCGTTAAAATCCCCACAGAAGTTCTTAGTACAGCACATGCAATAATATTATCAAGAAGTAACTGATATAACGAAGTAATTCTGGCTCCCCATTATACTTTTGAGAAGGCTTTACTGTTTCTTAAACTACGAACATCTCATCGTTAGTTACTATAACGTTGCCTGCACATTAAAAGGTGCGTCATCTGTCAAGTTCTCTTGCTTCGAAAAGCCCCTTGACCACATTCTTTCTGTACAAGGACATGCAAAGATTAAACGTTAACCAGGGCTCGAAAAAACGTGATATTTGCGGTTGCTAACTTGTACAATTCGTGCTGTAACAGGGGGTGACAACGTCACCGCAGGTATACGACAACCTAAACGGCGCGTTAAATCTGATTCAATATTAGTCGTGCTCCTTGCATTTATCTACAGCTCGACGGACATAGTGTTAAAGAAGCAGCTACAAACGGATAGAGGAGTTGTCGCGTCCCATTGCCGATGGCTACTTCATTTGACTTGCTTATAAATAGGTAAAAGATTAAAAAAACATATGAATTCTTCCAATAGATAATTTCTAAATAAAACAAGAATATTACACTATTGCACACTCATGAACGAGACACTCAAATGCACACGTGGGGTCAATATTTCTCGCATAAAGCCTCGCCAGAAGTATCGCTCGCTCTTTAAACAGACCCAGACGGTTCTCCTACATCACTTGTTTCTAGAGCCGTTCCGACAGGCCGCTCGAAATCTCCCGACTGCCGCGTGTTGACGGTGACCCACCTCGGTGTTACACTGGCCCGACCAGAGACCGGTCCACTCACCTCGAAGAAGTCGAGCTTGAACACGTCGTAGTGTGTCACCATGGCCATGGCCGCCACGTAGCACAGCGCGGGAACGCCGATCCAGGAGAGGGCGAAGAACACTCCGTGTTCTAAGACGAAGAGAATGGCGCTGTGCCAGCCAAAGTTGAAGGACATGAAGGCCAGCGAGTAGGTCACGTGGTACCCGGGCACCAGCTGCGCATCGCGTGCCACGTGGGCGTAAACTTCGTGCACTCGTTGCACGAGAACCGTGGCTCGGACCAATCTTCTCGACGTATGCTCATCACGTCAAGAGACTTATCTGTGTACCAGCCAATGGGAGAGACCAAGAGCAAGCGGGTGGTGACGTAGCCAGAATTTTTTTTTTTTAGGGGGGAGGAAGGGTGAGGAGTGGCTGTGCAGGCCGCGTACTAACAGAGAAATCCTCTGCCAGTGGCTCTCCGTGGGCGAGACGAGGCCAACGAGCAAAATAGTCAATTGTAACAGACAAAGACGGCTGAGAAAAAAATGTTACAGATCCAACGTACGGGTGGCATTTGATGGTGCATTTTGCTTAACAGCATGTTCGGACTCGCCGAAGTGATTCACTCCCTCTGGTGGTGAGCCCGGGGTTGCGGTTTCGATTCCTGTTTGCGGCGACCACGTTCCAACACGGATGGAATTCAAAATCGAATATCAACCCACCTTCGTGTTCACGTTAAAGATCTCAAAATGGTCATTCCTACTGCTGCGTAGGGTCTGCTTATAGGTATAGCCCTCTGTACTACAAGCCCTGCAAACGTACCGGCGACTGGCTTTCTTTTCTATGTATTTTCGCAATGGGACAACAAACGCTTGCCTAAATATCCTCGTTGCGACAAATAGGCGCCTCCGAGTGCATCGTTCATTTACTAAACCGTGTCGGCTCTTTCTCTCATATTGGTTGTCAGGGGATTAGGTGAATTCAATCGCACACGCATACTTCTCTCTCTTGTCAACGCCGGGTAGCTCTCTGAGACGCACATGCTCCCACACGAGATCATTGTGGCGACCAGAGAGGTTCAAACGATTTGGTCGGTGGTGGCGCCGGTGTTCTGGGCACGAATTCTGGGTGTTCTAACCACTAACGTTGCGTGTCACCTTCTCCCCCTCCTCCTCTTCACGTCATCTCAAGTACCTCGTCTGAACTAGCAAGCCCTGCATATAGCATGGCTGACATCTTTAGCTTCCATTAAACTCTTTCTCTCCCATATATCACCGCGAGCGTGGCCGAACGAAGTTCAACACATTGGTGAGGAAGATGGAAGGCTCTGTCTATCGCGTTACACATGCGTATAGCGGGATGTGAACCTGTGGCGAGGCTGGCAGAAAAATGTTCAGTGAACTTGCTTAAGTGCGCTGTGAACGCTGCAGAATCGAGGCAAAGAAACAAGTGCAACAAAACTCGGCGCTCATGAACATGTTCGACGTCGTGTTCCTTGTACTTGTTTCTTTACCTCGGTCCTGTAGTGCTTGTAGGGCACCTTTACAAGTTCGATATTATATAAGCGTCGCTGAGCAACAAACTGCGGCAGTCCGTCTCTGCCTTGTCGGCCCTCTCGTCTATAAGCTTTATTCTTAAACCATACTACGACAGACTGCTAAAGCTGGTTTTCGTTCCACGCAACCGGCATGCTTCGTTTCTCATTGACATGAACCCTTATACGCGCATGACAAAGCTCAGTATAACATAAAGAGCGAGGGAGGGAGAGAGAAAGGGAAGAGAGGAAAGTCAGGGAGGTGAACAAGACGCGCGTCCAGTTTGCTACCCTGCGCTGGGGGAAGGCGATATAGGGATGAAGATAGAGGAGAGAGAGAGAGAGAGAGAGAGCGCACACAGTTTCACGGTCATTTGAAGGCACGCACTGATTCTATAAACGGTTGCCAAGGCCGGTCGACTTGAGGCACTACAATTACGCTTTGTTGGCTTTCTGTGCCCCCGACGCTTACGGCCATGGTCCGAGGACCTTCATTTCCCAAAATGGTCTAGAGTCCAGCCGGTTCAATGCTGTCCGGAGATGTTCACGCTCGACGTCGCACCGAGGACGGAGACACAAAATGTGTTCAATATTTTCTGCTGTTCCACTAGAGTCGCACATGGGCGTATCCCCCAGTCGGATGCGGAACGAGTAGGCCTCGTTTGTCGAAGGTTAATGATTTGTAAATTACCTTTTGGTAATAGTAACTTAATAAAGTTCTGTTTTGAAAACGTTCCTCACCTATCTTTTGTTTGCCCCTGCTCGGACCCATGGAAAAGGACTGTAAGAACAGCGTGTAGCCTCAGTCGCCTAAGCCGCATACAATGTTATTGTTTGTTTGTTTGTTTGTTTGTTTGTTTGTTTGTTTGTTTGTTTGTTAATATGTTCTTAAGCTCAGAATGTTTCCGGCTTCTTTACAGCATTAATTGTTGAATGAATAAAGGATGATGAGGGCGAAGTGAAATATTTCAGCACTTTAGCAGTTCTCAACCACCCGGCGGTCAATCACTTGCAAGCTGTGTGTCAAGCCGTGTAAGAAGCCATCCGGCGCGACGGATGCTAAGCGTCTCGTTTCAGCTAGTTACACCGGCCCCAGTACACGCCTTACGTGTTGACGTACACAAGAACTTCACCGAACTTCCGAAAGGTGGTCCCCGACCTCAGCGTCGCTGTTTGAGAAAACTTTTTTTTCTTTCAGAATGATTACACGGCTCTGCGCAGCTGTGGACTTCACTGTAAGAGAATTTAGTTATAGGAGAAAAAATAAATAAAGTCGCGCCGTCTTCTTGAAAAAGCCGCAGTACTCACCGACGGCACCAGGTGGGCGAGTGCCCGACCGATGACAGAGTGCAGCAGAAGCCAGGGCCAGGCCGTGACGAGGAAGTGCCTGCCCTCCCTCCACTCCCGGTCAGTGAGGTCCTGCAGCGGCGGTGACAGTGTTTGCCTGAGCTCGTTGGTTGACCATACCAAGAATAAAGATTTCCTGCAGGAAGTGCTGACATGAACGAAAGGTTCATCCCTTCTGTTCGTCCTGTTCATTCTTGTTCCCTTCCCTTCTGTTCATCCAGCGGTGCGCCGTCCTCTCTTCTTCCCATGCTAGTGCTTCCTGCTGGAAACCGTTCTCACATGCGCGCACAACCTCTCGTGTACGCGCTTTGGGACTTAGCATCCCCAAACCGCACAACGGGTTCATGTGGGACGCTGTAGTGGAAGGTTCCAGATGAACTTTGACCTCCTGGGCTTCTAATTAAAACCCTTTACGGGACAATCATACCTGCAGCTGTCATAATGTATCGCTGGAAATGTCCTACATCGGCAAAAACAAATAACGAAACTATTCTGAGAAATGCGAGTGTCAGCGGGGCTAATTACGTAACTTGTTGACTTAGCGACGCAGACGTAAATGTGCTTCTCTCTGACATTTCGCAATGTCCCACGCGTCGCGTAACGGTGAGGTTAGGCCTGTGTGCTGTGTACCTGGAGCCTGCTTGCTGCCTATTACGCATCACCTGCTTTGGGCGGCACGAAAATGGCCTTCAAATAATGTTTAGCTAATTTCGCGCCACTGTGATTTTGAATTCTGAAGAACCACACGCTGTTTACATACTCCTTGAGTTGTTGACAGTTCATGAGCAATATACTTCGGTTCGTTGCGAAAAGCTCCAGTTATTATAGCTTTTATTTTTTTTTTCCTTTTGTCGTTCGAATGCACGTAATATAAAAAAAATTTACGACATTGCGAAAATCGAACCGGAAAGACTTAAAGGGACAGCAAAGTGCAATACCTTCGCAACACGGAAAAAGCCACTCTTACCGTAAAGTGAGCCAGAAAAGGTACGAAATCAAAGGACAGGTGGCGACACCGTCTTCACGTTCCCGCACCACATCGCCGTGATGTCACGGATTCTTATGGCCGGTCCGTGCGATCCTATAGTCAGACTTTTTATCGGCAACTACGGACTACATTTTATTTCAGTAGAGCCATATATGCTGAACTTATGCAAGTTTCAAGAACGTTTGCTGTGCCACAACATCTAAATTAAAAAAAAAGGATTTCTTATAAATCCTTGACATCATATTGACGCGCTAGCGCTGGAGTTCCGGCCCGCAATTCAGAACATGGAACTTGGAGCTTCATGCTCTCTTCTAAAAAGAAGAGAGAATCAAGAGAGACCTGCTGCGGCGAAATTAGTGTAAATACATTTTTGGAAGAATACTTTATCACTCCAAACTGGTACGTCTCTGTTTAGCCTCATTCCAGTCAACGGGCACTTAAAGCGCAGTGCACTGCGTCTTCGCAATCTGCTTGCAACTAAATTCGGCTGCCACGGTGGGGGTGGGGGACGGAGGGGGGCGAACCCGCGACCTCGCGATCAGCAGGTGCAACGCTACAGCCACTGACGCCGTTGCGGGTGCTTGAGCAAGTCGATTCTTCGACCGAATTGCCGTCTGTTCTACATTGAAATTGCTATATGTTTCAATAAAAGATTTTGTCCGCGATTCATAACGAGTAGTTTTATGCTGGTTACGGGGTACAGGCCCCGTCAAGCCGAATATTCGAGCGTTTAGCTCGTGCCCTATAGTCGGGTGCAATTTTACAAGGCAGCGGCATCTGCCCCTCAAAGGCGGGTGCACGCGACCCTCTAGGCTGACGTCATGAGCTGGACGGTCGGTCACCCCGCCGACGGAGAACATGGCAGCCCGCTGGTTGAACTGGGCCGAGTCGCGTCGGCGGGACTATTAACGAGTTAGCGTTAAGGGCACCGTGCCGTAGAAAACCCGGCGTCGGGTTTTCGGGAATTCCGGGAATAATCATTCCGAACCATACATACCCAACCACGCATACCCAACCACGCAGGCCTTCCATGTAGCGCGAAGAAGTTACTGAAATAATGGAATTTCTTAAAGTAAAATGCGTCAGAAAAAATGGTAAAGTACGACTTACACACATCCCTTAAGACGTGATAACGTCGGTCTGTAATTTGTATATACGAGGAAATATAATACTGTTACGCGGAAACTCGAACACAAACCCCTTTTAACGCGACAGGGTTTTCCATGCAGCTGCCATTTGAGATCGGTCTTATTAGGACCGGCGCGGCCCCCTCGGTTCCTTGCACACCAAAAAAAAAAAAAAAGCGCCATAAAGCTCGCCTTCGCGCATAGCGTTCGCCACGAGCGCTTCCCGGTAAACATTACGGTTACATAAGCTGCATTTTCCGGGAAGCGTGAGAAGCACTCGGGGATATTTGAATGCTATCGCGTTCCTCTCTCAAGGGCGTTCTCCTATTTTTTTTTCTCGAGTCCCCGAGGCAATGCCGAAATAAAGGTGATTTAAACTGTGCTTTTTGAAATGAAATAATCCTTTTAAAAGCTACATTTCTTTTTTTTTCTGTGTTCCTTACAGTGCAATGCTAAAAACGAAAGCGCACCATTGTACTGCAAATCTCGTTTATTTTTATTTTTTTTTCCTGTATAACGTCTCTTGTCCTATGCCTCAATTTTTCGTGCTATGTCTGGAGTTGATTTTCCCACGGCGACAAAGATTGTCTATCTATTATGTGCCTTTTCAGTCTTCGTGACTTACGTGCCTTTCAGTCACTCAAGCTACTCAGTTGCTTTTCATCGGGAGTTTCGCCCTTCGTTGAATGAGTCGTAAACGTCTGCCAACTCCGTTTGTCTGAAAGTTATTTTTTTTCCCCCTCTAAATTGACTGCAGTGACTCACTGTTGCCCAGTGTAAAATTCGCAGCGCTGGTCGCATTCTACGTTGGAATCTGCAGATAAGATGGCCCCGCTTGCCTCGATGTCTTTTCTTTATTTTGCCACCCCCGGATTGGCTGCTTGGCGCTCAAAAAGCGCGTCGCTGAAAGATTAAATGTCATTGTCTTCCTAGCGCTGCGTGGGCCGTCTATTCCTTGGGCCGGTCGTCCTGCCGCCCTCGGCGTGTAACCGTCGAATACGTAACACCAGGCCACATTCTAATCATCATCAGCCTGGTTACGCCCACTGCAGGGCAAAGGCCCCTCCCATACTTCTCCAACAACCCCGGTCATGTACCAATTGTGGCCATGCCGTCCCTGCAAGCTTCTTAATCTCATCCGCCCACCTAACTTTCTGCCGCCCCCTGCTACGCTTCCCTTCCCTTGGGATCCAGTCCATAACCCTTAATGACCATCGGTTATCTTCCCTCCTCATTACATGTCCTGCCCATGCCCATTTCTTTTTCTTGATTTCAACTAAGATGTCATTAACTCGCGTTTGTTCCCTAGCCCAATCCGCTCTTTTCTTATCCCTTAACGTTACACCTATCATTCTTCTTTCCATAGCTCGTTGTGTCGTCCTCAATTTGAGTAGAACCCTTTTCTAATGCGTAGGGTTTAATCTGTGAGCAAATGCAGGCGGACCAAGGAAGGACGCTGCCGGGTCGGATCAACAATTCCCCACGTCATTTCTGTCAGCCACCTTCAAGCTTAAACGAGTTGACCGAGGACCCGCTCTGTCGCCCTCGAAGATGACGATCTGTCATCTGTATAGGGAAATGCGTGACGTTGCTTCTGCAATGGCTGAATAAAAGTAGTACACTCGCCGACTGAAAAAATTCAAAACACAGAGTGACGTTTCGGCGCCCAATACGGGTGCGTTGTCAGGGGGGGGGACCCCTCCCTGAGTTGTACGCAAGCGCATTACGTCTTCCGACGCGTATATAATAAAGAGCACCATGCATTCGTTCATTGTGGACAGGGTACCCGTATTGGGCGCCGAAATGTCAATCTGTGTTTTGAATTTTTTTTTCAGTTGGCCAGTGTACGTTTATTCAGCCATGTTCTTTCCTCGCCAGACGAGTTTTCGTCAAAGCCTAGACTTCATTGCTACTGCAATATATAGCTACAACGAACGTCATGTGCAGTTCACCCAAATTCTATAGAAACTTGTCCAAGCGGTGCCGTCGGCGTTCCACAAGACAGGTCTGTGTGAAAAAAAGCTACTCTAACCTTCAATAATTTTCGTGTCTGCGAGGCTTGTCGTTAACGCCCGTCCGACCATGTGTAATAATTTTTTCGCAGTCATGACCTGACGTGGCTGGCATTCACCAAAAGCGTCGCTATGTAAGCGTGAAGTCTGTGACAAGTTCAAGCGGCTAGAATTTCACAATGTGCCGGGAATATAACGTCACCACGCTGACGAAAGGAGTAGTTGTTGACGTTTGTGGAAATGTTTACTTATCGTGGTACTAGGGGGAAGCTGAATGTCACTCGATCATTGCACAATAAATGGCGCCGCGTGAATCCAAGCGTTTTACCTTGTGCTCTATTATAACTGAGCGAAAAAAAAAGTCCTTGCTCGTCACCTTCGACGCGACCCTCGTGTATATACAGTAATGAAAAGGGATGAGGGGTTCTTTTTTTTTTGTGTGTGATCGTGAAGAAAAACATACAAGGTGATTGACTGGGTTGGTTGACATTTTAAAATAATTTACACCATTGAAAATAACTAACTCACACTCTTGCGCCCAAAAATGCTGTAAGCTTAGGATGTGAGTTATAGACAGATTTACTCCTTTTTTTTCATTTGTAAGGGTGCAAATTATTTTACGCCCTTAAAGGTGTTTGCACCCTTTGAGGTGCGTCTCGTTCCACAACGACAATCATCAGCTGTCTTGCCCGCCTATCCTTTCTTTAACGCTGCGAGCCCGGTACTTTCAAGTCACAAACGGCATGCGCGTTATCAGCGTGACACAGCACTCTCGACAGGAAACTAGCGATCGTAGCGTTTTCAACAAAGGAAGCTCAAGCAAAGGCAGATGACGATTATTGTTGTGGGACAAGTATGCACCCCAAAGGGTGCAACTGTTTCGAAAGCGCGCAGTGAATGGCCCGATCAACCAACCTTTCTTCGGGACACCGATTTGACCTCAGCTTCAAGCACGAAATCCCTCTTCCCCTGCAAACGAAAAAACCGTATGCACCGCAAAGCAAGTTCTGTCCCGTGGTGTGCATCCATTTATTTGTATTCGATATTTCAGTGTAGCGCTCTTTTCAAATGTTCACCTAGATGCACAGGCTGACTTTCGCGGAGTTGTCGCCTGCTGCAATTCTTTCAGCGAAGCTTTCTTTTTTCTTCTTTCCCAAAATTAGCGATAGGGCCTCGGCGCCGCCAGCCGGTAGCCCGCGCACGTGGTAGCATCTAAAGAGCCGCGCCTCGAGAGAACCGCACCGCAGAATGATAACTTTCAGGGCGTGCGCCGTCTCGTCGGTGTTTAAACGCTCCCAGTAGGATTGCTTTAAACTTGTGCACGACTTCCGAGGCTCCGAATCAAGCACATATACACTGCCCTGATGATGACCCTAAAATAATACCCCCCCACTTCCTCTCCCCTCACTTTTCGTTGTGGAAATCGCAGAAGGCTGTCTCACCCAGTATCTTGTGACGCCGTAGTACGAACTCTTGGTAAGCGTGCCACTCACGACATGGCTCAGCTTCTCCGGAAGGCTCGTGTCTGGAAGATCAACGGGAAAGAAAATGGGAGGGGAAGGGAGTGCATGCAAGTTCTTTCATTATATATATATATATATATATATATATATATATATATATATATATATATATATATATATATATATATATATATATGTATATGTATATCATGACTGTGATCTGAATACGTAATTGCTAAAGCTTTAAAATGTCGCTCTTTCGCCCGAAACACGAAGCATCGATTGCGATAGCAAATTAGTAGACAGCTATACGAAGTAAGGATAGTAGTTTTATCGGCCGTACAAATTTGCAAACATTCGCTTACTAACTAAATTAACAAGCACGGTGTCACGCGCGCACAAGCATACATGAACACGTCTCACTCGATGACAGCGGACACTCGCTGTCAAAGCGCTGGCGTGAATAAGCGCGGCAGCAGCGACGCGCGAATTGACCTTCGTGCTGTCTTACGCTTCAACGCGAACTAAGCGGCGCGAACACAGCACACGCGAAGCTATCAGCACTAGGCGCACTTTGTCCCCGTCGCAGATCGCTAGGGTCCGTGCGCGCAGCCGCCGCCGGAGTAGAACGACCTCCCCTCCCCCTCCTCGGTTCCTCATAAGGAACCTAAGCGATGAGGCAGTAGATCAGCTGACGGCCTACCTCAACAAGCTTTGGAAAGAAGGAAAGATACCAGGCGAGTGGAAACATGCTGTAGTAGTCATGATTCCCAAACCAGGCAAGAAGCTGCAGATCGAGAATCTCAGACCAATCTCCCTCACTTCTCGCCTGGGAAAACTATACGAGAGGATCGTCACGAAACGCATCCAGCAACACCAGAAAACAAGAGGCTCTACCCAGACACCATGTTCGGCTTCAGGGCGAACCTCTCGACGCAGGACGTGCTTCTGCAACTTAAAGAAGAGATCCTGGAGACAATGCCCAAGAATGGGGAAAACGTAGTCGTGGCACTTGATATAAAAGGGGCTTTTGACAACGTCAGCCACGCCGCTATAATGGAGGGGCTAAATAACACCTACTGCGGGAGAAGAATCCATGACTATGTCAAAGACTTCCTGACCAACAGAACGGCCTCAGTGGGACTAGGGGAGTTGAGTAGTGATGTCTTCACCACCCCAAGCAAAGGCACACCCCAAGGCTCGGTCATCTCGCCCATACTCTTTAATGTGGCGATGATCGGCCTAGCAGAAAGACTCAACAGAATCCAGGGCATCCAGCACGCTATGTACGCAGACGACATCATGGTCTGGGTGAACCATGGATCCCTGGGAGAGAAACAGGAGAAGCTACAACAAGTAGCAAACTGCGTAGAAAGATACGTGAAGGAAAGAGGACTAGCCAATTCTACAGAGAAGTCTGAGCTACTGAGGGTAGGAAGACACCCCACTGATGCACCACTCGAGGTGAAACTGGAGGGGCAATACATCCCGGAGAGGAACATGATAAGAGTCCTGGGAATGTGCAGTTGTAGTGGTGGTTTTCAGCAGCTTCGTTGGAAATTCACTTTCGCCTGCAGAGCCTGAATGGCGTCTTTCTTTTTTTTTTTTTAAGCGCAAGAGCTTTTAACAACTCGACCATGCTGAATAGGTTGCCTGCACCAACCAGCTTCCGATGTAAGAATTGGACGTGCTGGATATTAATCACGAGCATGCACACAACCAGATGCGAACACACTGCATCTTATTTTTAACTGTCTCAAGCTCAGTAAAGAAATGCACGACAAGTTTTGAGTTCTAGGAAATCTTAAGCTCTCTGTAGACACTGCTATTGAATTATGTTCTTCTCCTGACATCGAATTTTCTTTAACCTACTCGCAGTGCGAGAGTGTTTCCTTAATCTCTGACATATGTACTCAAAGCACTTGACGGCAAGGGGCTGAGAATCTCTAAACTGCATATTTTCAACTTTTCTTCTGATATTGAGCCTCTCATACCAAAAACGTGTGCAATAATTGTTAATACGACGATGAATTAACAATATCTCTCTCATTCTCATTTTAGTTTATGAATTTACAGGGAACATGCTGCAATTGCAGGTTTGAAGTCAGCATAGAGTTCTGTTATTGAACCGAGATCTGTAGTACCTTGCGCGAGTTTCAGCAAATAAGCATGTCAATACCTCTAGCGATAACGATTGCTGTTCTGGGTAATATGTATCGGCATATTGCTTTTGCTGCATATTGCAAGTTGCTTTTTCAAGGTGCGTCACCCAGTTTGTTCCTGATGGTGAGCAAGATAGATGCCTGTCTGAATGTGTTGACTTTTCCGCTCACTCTTCTTCGACTCGGAATAACACTTCGCCTGTGAATTCTATTATTCAAGTTTTGGAGGGGAACAAGCTCACAATGTGTGTTTCGGATAAGGAAGGAATATTTGTAGGGATGTCGGAATGTGTGTTTGCGGAAAATTCCGAAAAGGCAGTTTTGAAGAATTTTTACCGGAGTTATGTGAAAGCATGTAAAGTTAAGCAACGGGTACTTGCAATGCTACAGGATAGAAATCTGGAAAGCCTGACGTCTCGAGTCAAGAAGACTAAAGGTTTAAAACTGCAGGTGTTGTTTTCAGTTAAAACCCATATACCATATTTCCCGTTGAGGGCCATAATTTCTTAAAGGGAGACTTGCAATACGTAATTTCAGGGTATTTGCAAAAACAGCTTGAGGCTCTTAACGTTGTTGACCCTTTTTATGTTAGCAGCTCAGGCAGCATGGTTAAGTTTCTGAAGACAGAATCCTGGATCATGTTTGGCTTTTAGTATAGACGTTGGAGATATGTTTTATTCGCTACCGCATAATGAGCTCAGGAAGACTGTCAGGTCTTGTGTAGTTAATGATAACGACGAATCCAAGTTTGTTGGGAATGGCGGAACATCTGCGCAAAGTTTTTAGAATTGTCGTCGTTTTATTGGCGCTTTATGTATGTTGAATGGAAAGGGCGCACGTTCTTACAGAAGTCGAGAATTTGTACAGAGTCGAAGGTGGCCCCATCCTTAAGCCATATTTTCCTTTGTCAAGTTGATAATTGTGTTACCAGTAGGTTAGGAAGCTTGGCCCTTAATGCCTTTAGGAACGTTGATGATTTCTTGATCATCACTGAAAGAGAGAACCTAAATAGTAAAGTAGCAGGTATTTTAAAGATTTTTCAGGAAAGCGGTAAGGTTCAAAATTTACTTTTGTGTTGCTTGCCGAAGATGAGCTTCGCTTCCTGGATGTTAGAGTGAGGTTTCGGGAGGACTATTTGCATTGGATATGTAAGCCTCGTTCGCCAAAGGTGCTTTAAAATTTTTCCACAGGACACTCTAAAATAGTAAAAACCCGTATTGTTTACGCCGTGCTGTGTGCGGTGTTACAGAAGACATGAGCATTCGTTGAGGGAGGGTTTGCTTGCCCAGATTCGGAGATTACAGGACACTGGTTACGCGGCAAGCGAAATCTTGTTGGCCTGTCATAATCTTATTAACTTGGAAAATGATACTGATAGGGTAAAAAGAAAATCAAGTGATTCCACACGCACTGAAAAAGAAGCGGTGATAGTGCCATATTTGCACAAATTTTCACATTGCTTGAAGAACGAGGCTAGTACGTATGTGGTACGTGTGGTCATGTCCACTTCAACAAACTTGGTACGATTTGTTCCCGTTTACACAACAAATTATTGGGTCATGGCAAGAAATTCAGTTCCTGTTCTCAGAGGTTAAAAAACATATATACGTTATATGTAGATCTTCCGTTGTGTACAAGTCCTCTGTCATGCGGGAAGATTTATGTGGGCCAGACCGGCCACCGCGTGAACATTAGATTAAAGGAGCACTTGTCATAGTTGAAAGGTACGGGAGCTTTGCACTTGCCTTTGCATCGTAGAGAGATTGGCTGCCGATCGTTAGCGGAAAAAACTGTTTGTTGGTTCTGGCATAAAGAAGAAATCCCAAGGGAGATTATGGAAGCTTTTCATATTGATAGGGATGGTGAAATGTGCGTCAGTAGACCGTCTGTCACACTTAGTAAAAAAGAATTGAGATATTTTGAAGAAAGTGTTTCGCGGTAGATTGTTTTAAAGTCTGATAGGGAAGTTTTCTGTTGGGTTTATGTTTTTTATGTTTTGACGCACTCGTTTGTCCACGTAATGACGCACTGATGTTTCCACGTGTGTTTCGACAAGGCACCAGGATAGCTCCTAATACGCATTGTTCGATACGGGACCGTTTCCTGAGCCTACTTCGAGTTCACCAGACCACATCGAATCGCACCACAGCTAATTAGGGAGCGCAGAAGCACGGATACCACATTCCTGAGGAGCGGCACGTGCAAACAAGTTGGCGGCCCCCACTTCGTGTGCCGCAGGTGGAGCTATTCACTGCTTGACTCTTCCCGAAAGTGAAGCGAGAGCCTGGCACTGTTGCGGGTAAAGTGGGTCCCGAAGCAAGACGGCTGTAATGCGCCGTGAAAACCGGGCGGCGTCGCCCCCATCCATCTATTGTGACGGTGCATTGCAAGTCAGCAAGGCAAGACCGCAGGGAGAAGTAAACCCTCGGACAATGGGGGACCAATTAGCGACTCTCTTCGCCGGGTGTGACACCATCGCACGGGCGCCTACCATTGGCCGAAAATGACGACACCCGAGCGGGCTCGCCGATTGGCCGAAAATGGCGTCACCTGAGCGGGCTCGCTCATTGGCCGAACGTGACGTGTCTTCGAGACATCGAAGGGCTTAAAAGACACAGACCGGGAGCAGCAGAGGAGCATTCCTAGAGCATTCCTTCGTTGATCTCTTTCGAGCTTCTTGCCACGGGCCGCAGCGTCCGAGTTGCTGCCGGCCCGTAATGACTCTAAGACTGTTAATTGACTCTCACTGCAAATAATGTAAATAAACCTCCCAAGTGTTTCATCCCGACGTCCTCCTCAACTCCTACAGCATGTGCAGTCGCTTAGATGTTGTCACGTTGTCCTGTGTTGGCATGTGTATATAAGTGTGACTTTCCTCAAAATAAACTTCAGTTGTGAGTCAGCGCCAGTGTCGTGTTCTTCTTTTCCTTTGGCCTTGTCTGTTTAGTGCTGTTAAATTCCGAAACATGAATTACCACCAGCTCGCCCAAGTTTCTCTTCTAGTGGCGAATGGGGCGAGAACGAAACGAGAACATCTGGGCATCGTTAAAATGAGTTCATCCGGGGCAACCAGTCAAAACTTAAGAAAATGCTGTCTCTAGCTGTCCCACAACCCCTTATACAGGACCGCATTACATACGCTAGTTACTGCCCAAACATGTTACAAAAGAAATATTGCTTCCGATTTCTTCCTAATGTTTGTTCACAATACCACTCAAGCTGTAACTTTTTGTACGCTAAAGTTTAATTTGTCATTCCCAATAGCGACGTTCAAAAGGCAAATACAGTGCACCATGCACTTGGTTGTCATCTTGTGGCGCTGAGACAGAATTACATGTGCTTTTTCAACGCCAGCGGTCCGTGAGTTCCGCGGCGCGGGTTTTGTGGCGCCTCGATAGATGGCGCCACGCTGCGTGACCAAGCCGGCAGCGTCCGGCGTGCTGCGGTTGGTTGTGAGATGGTTCTGAGTAATCTTCGTAATTTCTCCAACCATACAATCTGCTTTGCTGGTAGCCATTTCATGCATACATCTGCTCTCGATTACGGGAGAGCCAGCATTTTGTGTCTATCGAATGTCGCTTGCATCATCGCGAAGCACAGGTGTCACTGTAATTCACATTTAATTAATCCTGTGCATTGGCAGTTACGCGACAGCTACAACAACAAACAATATTAACAAGAACACCGACAATTTACATGTGACCGAGACTCGTGCGTCAACTTGTAAATTTTGAACTTACTGACTTCGCTGGTGGCGAAATGCACCATTGCGTATGCGACCACGGCAATCCAGACGAACAAGTGCAGACAGTGGGTCGCGCACCTGTAAGTTGAAAAGGAGAACTTGAAATGCGGTTAGGAGGTCGCCCCCCTGTCCGTTTACTATAGCTGCCCAAAGGCTTGAACTCAGAACAATACTAGCTGCCCTAAATGCAGCACACATAACAATGTCGTACTCTTTTTCTTATAAAATGCTCGTTCTGCTTACGTGCGTCGCATTTAGGACAGGAACGCTCCAAGTTCACGGTTTTATCGTTACTCTTGTTTCGTGCCTACGTCGTGCTGTTGCAGACTTCACAGAACGGCAGCGCGAAAACTAATTTATTGTGGACGCACTCGGGTGGGGTGTGTCCGGAAGTTAAAAGGTAAAACGCTGCTGCACAATTTGCGGCTGGAGTTTGCTGGTCTCTTTCAACTGACAACAGCGTATTTCATACCGAACACACCTCTCGCGTGGTCCCAATGATAAGAAGACGCGCTGCAACTTCTGATTGGACGAGGTGCTGCCTTGTTGACTTCTGATTACACGAGACACATACTGTCCCATAATGCGCGATGCGTGACCAACGGGCGCGTTGATGCGCTTTCCGTACTTCGTGAGGTGGCCCCAAGCTCTTGACTTTCGGCTATCTCCAAAGCCCAGTTGGCGGTCCGCAGCTGCACTGCAGCATCCGAGCTGGACACCGCTACCTCCCAGTCGGAAGTGTTATTACGTCGGAGTTCCGCCCTAGGCTTTAGCTCGGTGCAGCCGCTCAATATATGTGCAAGGTCCGCTTTATTGGCGTCGCAGTTCTTGCATTTAGGTGAGAAGCAGCCCGCATATATTAGTGAATACTTGTAATGAAGATCCTTGGACCCTGGCCGTTCGCGTCGATGGCACAGAAAGCCGCAGAAGCGCTCTTGAAATACCTCAAGTCGACAGGTCTTGGGAACCGTGTGTAGACAGTGGGAACCTTCCACTGTGCGCGAAACTGTGCTCTCTCTCTCTCTCTCTCTCTCTCTCTCTCTAGCTATCTATCTATCTATCTATCTATCTATCTTCTATCTATCTATCTATCTCCATCCCCACACGCCCTTCCCCCAGTGCAGAGTAGCAAACCGGACGTGCGTCTGGTTAACCTCCCTGCCTTTCCTGTCTTCTATTTCTCTCTCTCTTCCTCCCTCTCTCTCTCTTCTCTCTGTAAGGGTTGGGAAATTAGCCAGTCTGCAGCTGTATCCGGGTGACCCTTTCCAGTTCACCCTGCAGGCGGAAGAAAGAACCCAGCAATTCAAAGAACTCTAACATCTGACGGAAATAAAGTTGTTTTTTTTTCCTCTTCGTTCATACTTCGTCTCCGAAACATATCCCCGATAGCTGCAGATGGACCCGCTCACAGTTCAGGAGCTTTTGCTCTGCTAATGCATAAACGTGGATCCCATATTCGCAGTGGGAATGGGTTTAAGCGAAGTTCACTGGTGTTTGCGAAGAAGGCTGCTCTCGTTTAGCGTCAATTTACAAGCATAGAGCTCACGACTATGTTGGACACATTTTCACCGGGCAGAGCCTCGCTCAGCGTAAGCTTAATTGCGGTGCTCGAACATGCGAATCACACAGAGGAAATGCACAGAGTAATGTCTCCAACAACGCGACGAAGTTGGTATTATTGTGTCTCCTCATCAAGCATAAAGCGGTAACGTCAAACACTGGGTTATTTTATTCTGCATGATTCACTATGTAGCAGCGCTGCACTAGACGAGGACATTAACCGAAGAGTAGACAAGAGCGAGCGCTGTCCTTGTCTGTTATTGTCCTTGCCAAGAATGCAGCCAAACATAACGGTGCACATACGTGGCTTATTTGTTCCACTGCCTTCTTTTAGTCCGAGTTTTCTTTTTCTTTTTTCCTATTAGATATGACGAGCAAAGTGCGTGCTTCCTTAAGGCAAAGCTTGGTGAAATTATACGGAATGCTGGATTTGTTGTTAACTTCAGAAAAAATGATGGTAAATGTGCTGAAATTAAGCACAGCACGGATTTCTAATAAAATGATCGTCCGAAAAAGACGTGCAGCAGTGCGAGCGCGCTTTCGCTAAACGTGATCGCCTAACCTTTGCATTGGAGAGAGTTCCTGGTGTCCAGAGTTCTTCGCACACTGTTCTTCGGCCATCACGCAAGTGTTCTGACACGAAGAAGCACTCAAGATACCAGGCAAGTCGCCAACTTGTTGCGTCTACTTCCTCGCGGAAACGGATCCCTTGGCGAGCATTCAAACACTACGCCCCAGGGTGCTGCGAAGGCGATGAGAAGCTTGATTGTGTCAGAGAACTGTGCAGCTGTTAGCATGGCAGTCATTTCGAGAGAAATCGTCTAATGTGCCGAGTGGGGCTTTTGTTGCGTTTTTGCTCGACACGTCATCAAACTCTCGAAGCTACGACGGCCAGCTGTCCGCGTCCGTAAAGGTTAAAAAGCGATAGAAAATGTCTACAAAGAAGCAAAAAAAAACAAAAAGAAGACGCGCGGCGGCAGATCGACGGTGCCGGCATTTTGCATTCCCGGCGAGCCTTCTGTGGACAGATGCATATGGTTCCTTGACTGCAGAAAACAGTAATTTTAACTCAAACGCAAGGAGTACAGCAAACGTACGAATTTTTATGATAGTTTGTAGAGAAAGCGATGCCCAGAACCATTTTACTTTCTTTCTTTCAATTTTTTTCCTTCTTTCTGCAAGGCGCAGCAAGCAGAAGCCATGCATCCCATCCCCCAGTTGTTGAACGCGACGTCGTCACATTTACTCCAGCACTAAAATGTCGGGGAATGGTGACCCGAAAAGGTCGCGCGAGCTTAAGAAACATTCCTCCTGTGCTAGAAAAGCAGCGAGAATATTTTTGTTTCTATTGCCCGAATATTCCTCCGCCTGTCTAGGGACTCGGCTTAGTGTGTCAAACTCAGCGGGAACGAGAAGAAAGGGGGTTAACTGAGGGGCCCGATTTTTATTAATCGTATCATGAGAAGCCGACAAACGAAGGCACAAAGGAAAACATATGGGAAATTAATTGTACTTACTCGTTTAAATAAAGAAATGATGAATTAATGGCAATGAAAGTGGATGAAAAAGCAACTTGCCGCAGATGGGGTAACGATCCCACGTGTTGGCATTAAACGTGCGATGCCCTAAAGCTCAATGGGAGGCGCAACCCTGACGCTATTAACAACAGACCAGCAGCTCGGTAATCGGTAACCGAAAGGAATCCTTGGCCGGAATAACGTAAAATTGTTCCGATATGACAACTATTAAATGGCGCCTCGGCACAAGAAACGCCGAAACTACCGAAACCACGCACCGGAACCACTGACCGAAACTAACGATAATTAATTATGGGGTTTTACGTGCCAAAACCACTTTCTGATTATGAGGCACGCCGTAGTGGAGGACTCCGGAAATTTCGACCACCTGGGGTTCTTTAACGTGCACCTAAATCTAAGCACACGGGTGTTTTCGCATTTCGCCCCCATCGAAATGCGGGCGCCGTGGCCGGGATTCGATTCCGCGACCTCGTGCTCAGCAGCCCAACACCATAGCCACTGAGCAACCACGGCGGGTCTAACGATATATATATATATATTCGAGTGCTGATTCGAAGCGCTCTGGCGGTGCTGTAAAACTTTTGTAACAAAGCTATTTTAAAAGAATGACCTCCCGCCTATGGTAACAGCATGACGTCGTATCCATGGCTTTTTAGCACTGGACAGCTGAACAGGTGGCGCCACCTCGCGGAACCGCCGAATAGCCTGGGGTCAGGCCCCGCGTACTCTCAAGTTCATGGAGGAAAAAAAAGCTTCCTCCATGCTCAAGTTCAATAAATGGTCACAGAGGGCAAAAAAGGTACCCCCGTGAGCGCAATATCCTCCGCTAGAGGCGCCGTGGTAAGCGATATTTTTAAAGGGGTGGAGACATCAAAATTTTCGTTCATGCGTTTGTTGATTCAAACGTTGCGTCATGCTTCAGGGAGCACGATACACACAGCGGGATTCATATATATCCGATAAATAATTTAATAATAGCATTATTATACCGAGCGATTTCGGTTTCGGTTTCTGGGCTCCGGGGGATGCTATGACGTCACAGAGGAGGAAACCCAACATGGCTTGGTCACGTGGCCCACAAAAAATAGTGACGTAAAACTATGCTGCGTCGTCTGCTCGCGCATACGCGTGCTCTGCCAGCAGGGGTCAACCACTGGCGATTTGAAGTGCATGTCGTGATTATTATAATTATTGCGAAGAGCGACAACAACGGTAAGAAAATATTGCGGCTTGTGAGAGTCGGTGATTCATTACGAAGCGCCGTAAGCTCTAGCTTTGAAGTGAACCGGAAAAGGCCTAGCGACGATATCGGCGGCGCCGAACGATCAGAGGCGGTGAAGCTGCCGTCGATGCCAGAGCGACCACTCCTCGGTCGCTGATTGGCCGCTTCGCTGTACGGCTGCCGCACAAATGGGTCCTGGGCCCGTCCTCTCTACGGCAAGGAAATCCAGCCGTTCGCGAGCAAAACCGCCGTCACACGGGAGCCCGCGAACTGCAAACGGCGTGCGGCGAGTTTCCGTGCCGGTAACGTGGACGGGCCGGTAACGTGGAAAGGCCAAGTGAAGGAGAGTCCGCTCCGAGCTGCCGAACTACGCGACTATGCGAGGAGAGAAGCAGACAACACGAACGCCGCATATCCTGGTCCCTTTCGGAGTCGGCCGGCTAGTGTTACACTCAAACGTGTAAAGGCTCGTCCGCAGGGCAACTCGCCGCACGCAGTTTGCCGTTCGCGGGCCGGCGTGCGGCGTTCGTGTTGTCCACTTCTCTCCTCTTGTGTCCGTGTCTGCACGCCTTACCCCTTCTTTGCATTTAGAAAGGATTTCTATATGCCTGTAGCTCGGTCGTAGTGGAGGCTATGCTCGGTTGCTCGGCTCAGCAGGCTCCGTAATCGGCATTTCATCGCTACTCATCATACGTCACGTTTTTGTGCTGGTGTGCTATGACGTCAATATTTTCGTTCCTCCTCTGTGACGTAGTAACTGCCGCGCTAGCGATGGGTCTCGACTACGAGAAGGAGTTTTTAATGACTCTTTGGAGCTCAATTAAAATTATTTTGAAATGTTTACAGCGTCCAATACCTCGTTCTGGGTGTCCTTGCATACGGAAGCAGCCTACAACATGCTTTTTATAGCCTCAAAATTTGGTGTCTCAACCCCTTTAAAGGGACACTAAAGGTTACCAGAAACTCAAGTTAAAGTGGTAGAGCAATGTTCTAGAACGTCTAAGGCGTCAATATAATCGCGAACAGAGCTTTAGTAACCGAGAAATTGAGGTAAATGCATGACACGATTTGAGACCCCCCAGCGACATTCCGGTACTAGCCCGATGACGAAAGGTCTCCTCATAATTTGTGTTACTAATACTCAACTACTCGTATTAAAAATATCATTTCATTCGATTATAAGCCGGAAAAAATGCTACTTGTCTACGTCTATTCGATTCTAGGAAAAAATAACATTTTGACGTTACCCTTCAGTAATATGGGTGTTCGAAAGGTTTCGTTTTCGCTCGACTCTGCGCCGCGCACGCTTTGGAGTTTCAGTAGTTTCGTTATCGCGTCGTGCTGTGAGGGTTCTGCTCGCGAAACTTTCATTTGGAACAAGCAGCGAGAATGCCACGTCCATGTGATGTCGTGGGAAGCCCTCGTTGCTTTCCCGCTCCGGAGAGCCGGTGTCGAGGCCGCCGTCGTAGTACGCAACGACGCCGGCAGTGCGAGCCCTCAGAAGCAGGTCGCGCTCGTCGGTGCTCAAATCGCTGAAGTTGAGCCCACCATCGCGAGCCAATCTGTCGGTGTCAGGGTCCATTGCGACGAGCGTCGAAGTTAGCGTCATAGAATGAAGTACCAGCTTATGGGCGTCTTGCGCTGGAGTGTGAGGTATAGTAGCGGCGCCTGGTGGCGGTGCGGGAAACGACATCTGGGTCGTGCCAGCTTGGGTCGTATTGAGCCCTGGCTGTGGCGAAGCACGTTTCTAGGCCGAGTTTTGCGTCGATTCGCACATTTTTATGCCCTGTTGCGAGTGCGAAAAGGCTCGTCGCTTCTCATAGACCACGCCGACCACGCTGCGAGCTCGCTGCAGCCTATAGTTTAACGAAAACGGACTCTCCGTGTGCCGTGGGACGTAACGTGGGACGTAATTCGTTTCTCCTTCCGCTAGCCACCATACTCCCGCTTTCGCTCTGCTGTCGGCTCTGTCTTGGCTCTGTTTCTGGCCGCGCGTTCGCGTTTTGCGCAGAAAAGCCGTAGCGCCGTCTGCGGACGCCGTTCTACTCACCGATGGCGCAACGTCACTATGAGACCATGATGTCAGTTCTCCTCGATCGGAGGGCGGGCGATTTGAACTGCGCTAGAGGTACGCGGACGCTTCAGAACGCATTTTCTCTTAAAATAAGTCTCTCCTTGGCACGAAACAAGCGTTTCGAGGTTTCTGGGATGGTATTTCAACAGTCCACGTTGACTTAATAGTAACCTTTAGTGTCCCTTTAACCTACAAACTAGAGTGTACTAGACTACTACAAACTTTCTCCTGCACTAATAGAAGCGTTTTTACACATGATCAAGAGTACAAAATTATTATTCACAATTATACATTGCACGCTTGTGCACTTACTGTCTTTTGCTTTTTTTTTTTGCCATTATAAACGCAAAATAACGTTCAGCATCATCGACCGCCCACGTGACCTTTTGCCTAGATTCAAATTTTTACCGGTATATTATGCTGGGGTTATTTATTCTATGGTACTAGACAATGATCTAGTGGGTGCAACGGCGCTCTCCAGCTGAGGAGCCGCGTGTGGAAAAATTGTGCGAGGGGCGAAATGGGGCGGAAACGCGGCTTCCCGGCATATTCAACGTAATTTCGCTGCGGGCGCTGAGACCGATTGCACGCGTACGCTCCTATAATGGTGCCTTATTTAAACTGCAAAGTTATACTGACACCTTTTTGCTACGCATACATATTTGATGCATGGGTTATGCAACATGACATCTTCGATTTTGCTATCGTTGTCAAGTGCGTCGTCTGCTAGCGAGCGCGCCTTCGTTGTAAGGACGCCCAGTTTTTTTTTTTTTTTTTCCTCGCAGAAAGTCTGTGCAGTAAATGTTTTTTATAGTTTTACTTGCTTCAGTTCGCCCACGACTCTTTTGTCTGCCGGTACCAATTGTAGTTTTAGCCAGCTTAGCTGCTATATTTCACATTGTTGTCTAAAAGTAACACGTAATTTTTACCACAGAAGCCGCCTATCGGCAACGTGAAGCTACGTCAGAAAAAAGGGAAATTGACCAAAGATAACAGTATAAATTGTGAAATAAGCCAGGTTTATTAACTGCGTGGCGCAAAGAGATGCAGATGACCAATCTAGGTAAATTTTACTTGCTTTGGGACACCTGCGACTCTTGTCGGCCGGTACAATTTGTAGTTTCAGCCAAGTGAACTGCTATTTTTAACACTATTTTCTAAAAGTAACACGTAATTTTTGCCACAGAAGCCTTCTAAGGGTACATAGGCATATATATCCACGACATATATGTAACAGAAAAATTATCAACTATTCTAAATGCGCTGATTGAGAAAGTGAAAACTGCCGACCGGAATAAGCGTGTTTCCATAGAGAATGGTGTTCCTTTTAAAATCTGCACCAGCCCCAGGTGAACCAGTCGACCTTCCGAGAAAAGGAATCAAGGTAATTACTGGATGTTAATATGAACAACAGTGTTAGGGAAAATATATTGCCTATGTACCCAAACGAAATCGGGCAGACCGGGAAGTCTTTACTAGAGTAATCTCCGTGGCTTAATTGTCTGGCGATCTACTTCAACGTGCCAACAGGTGAAATGAAGTAGAAACATACAGTCTAATCGAATGTTATTTGCTATTCAGATCGTGTTCGACTTCAGAATTCACTATTAAAAATTATCCAATCGCCGTTTCCATTCGAATGTAACGCGTAACAGCATTTTTGAAGTCTCGAAGGTGAAGGGCCGATGCAATTGACGACTCTTATTCCGAATGATTGTGCTGCTGACTGTCATGGCTGTTGCGCAGAGGCGCACCACTTCCTGAGAGAATTGACGCCCGGGTGCTAATCGGTTCCGCTGAAGACGTTCCTAGCTGTCATCCAATATAAACTTTGGGGCAGCCTGTAAATCTGCTAACTTCATTCAGACAAGGAAAACATTCTTTTTTTTTTTTTACAGCCTCACCATGTCTGTAACCCATTAAAACTGGGTGCCCAGTGTGGTACAATTATCTTCTTCTTGCTCAGTGGCTATGGTGTTAGGCTGCTGAGCAGGAAGTCACGGGATCGAATCCTGGCCACGGCGGCCGCATTTCGACGGGGGCGAAATGCGAAAACACCCGTGCATTTAGATTTAGGTGCACGTTGAAGAACCCCAGGTGGTCGAAATTTCCGGAGTCCTCCACTACAGCGTGCCTCATAATCAGAAAGTGGTTTTGGCACGTAAAACCCCATAATTTAACTTATCTTCTTCAACGAACTCAGCAGCTCTACAAATATGTGTACGTGTATGTGAAGCATGCCGCTCCTTTAATTGCTTCATTAATATCCTTATGATGGTGCGCCGGATAACCGAAAGCCGCCGTTCATAATACAGAAGCTGCTTAGTTGAACGGTCGTACAGTTGGGAACTGCATTTCATTTAGGTATGACATATAAGATAAGTGTAATATGTTTTCTCAGAAGTCAGATTCCAGAATAATCTCATTCGTTTACACCCCTCGAAAAAGCCCAAGGCCGCAGCTACCTTCTTTATATATTTCTTTCTTTTTTTAATTAAACAAATTCTGGCGTTTTACGTTTGGCGATATGAAGCTCCCTGTTAACTTCTCACCGTCTGGGGTTCTTTAACGTGCAGCTGAACAGAAGCACGCGAGTGTTTTTCCATTTCGTTCCCGCCGAATTCCGCAACCTGGTTTAAACCCGTGAGCTCGAGTTAGCAGCGCAATGTCATATCTACTATGTAGCCCACTACCGCGCTGCCTCTCGTCTTTTTTTTTTCTTTTTTTTTTTAAGCATCGACTGGGGGGGGGGGGGGGACAAAAAGTTTCACACGACTTACGGGCCAAAGATTAGCACATATAATGGCTACCTAAAACTGTTTTCAGCGCCCGAGGTCCGACCGAAATAAAAGAACCCGAACCGATTATTCCGCATTCTGTTACGCGAGGAGGATGTAAACATGAATGGAATGTGGCACTGCAGTTTTTTTTTTTTTCTGTAAAAATACTTCCCGCACAGTACAGGGCGCCGGATGGGGTAGATATGTCTTATTTGTTTCTTTAATTTGTTTGAAGCAGCAAGCAGGAAGTTTACATATTTCTTCCCTCTGCGTTTCGCAATAATGGAAAACTATATGCGCAAAAGTACACACGAGAGATACGTACTGCTTGAAGAACATGAAAAACTATTTATTCTCGAAAGGGAACCATATAATAGCATAGTAGAATGAAAGCCGACACTGCGGTCGCAATGCACGCGCAATTACCGGGAGGAGATTGCAGAAGAGAAAGAAAGAAGAGAAAAAAAGGTATCTATTCCGGAGGCACAAATACGTGTCATATGCAATTATAAACACCGTTTGAGCAGTCTGAACGCAAAGACCAGCGCGCCAAGTAATACGAATGGCCCTTCCGAGAAGTATCGCCATGGTATCGCCAGCTGTTTCGAACGGCGCGACCTTGATGTGGCCATAGAGATGATGTGGCCCAATACACTTCGATTGCGGCGCCGCCACAGTATTTTTTCGTCGTCGCGCGCCAGTGACAAACTCTATTATAGAGGCTAGAAGGTTATCCTAGTGTCGTGAAGGCGCGTGCCGACGTGAAATACTTTGCTATGCTCCGGCAGATGGCGCCAGCGCTCGCTGGCGGGTTGCTCTTGCGGGCTCCGGCGCGCTTTGCAGCGGGCGCTCGCAAGTGACCGGCGCTTTCCGCCGATTTGCAAGTTCAGAAAACAGGCACGCAATAATCTATGAGGGCTAGTCAACCTTACAATATTGGCCAGTACGCTTATCGTGACGAGCGGTGAAATAAAACTTCGTTTTGGGCTAGTTCGCCCATAGCTGGTTATGATGGCAGCGTAAGAGATGAAGACACACAGAAACTAGACGGTGCACTTGTCATGTGTTTCTATGTGCCTTGTCTTCGTCCCTGTTGTGGTGCCATTTTAACCAGAGTGACGGAAGCTACGCAAGCGGCCGTAATAAAATGGGGTTGGTATATTTTTTTTTTTTTCTACGGGATAAGCGACACTAATCAGCCCACAAGCGTGGAGAGAAAATGGAATGCATTCCGTTTTTCTTGTGCATATAGTTTATTGCAGCTTTACAAAATTGCACACTATGGTCCGCAAAAACGCTGTATGGGGAGCGCTTTCAAAACCTGTTACAAGTTTTTTTTTTTTTTTATTGCACAACGAAGGTAGGTATGTACAAAAGCAGGGAGCATTCTCGCGACTGTCATTCTACTGGCATCGCCTCATTTTCAGGAGCTTCTGTTTTTCTCTTTGAGTGCTCCGTTCCATGTTCTTTGCTTTTGCAAAGAAGTGCAGCCTCGTCAGTGCATAGAACTTTATTATGTTTGTTGTCAAACACCGCCCATGCTCACTGCAACCCACTTCTTTAAGCTTCGCTCCCTGAAGGAAATGCAAAAAGCAGACCATGCTTTCAGCATGAAGCTGATTCCTGCTGAAATACAGAGTAAATGTGTCCTCAACTTTACAAACAAGCTCCTCAACAGCTTTGGAAGGGTAGATCAAGCCCCCATGATCAAACTGCCTGGTTAGTATAGAATTTACATCAGAATCTGCTTGTAGGGGCAAAATACAAAGGCAAGAGGCACACTCTGGGCATGGAAATTTTTTTAAAGACTTTCTGACAACATAGCCGGCTATATAATATACTAATCTACTGTCACTGTGCTTTTCGACACAGTTGTCATGATCAAACTGCTTGCCTTGTGTTTTCAACACAGATTCTGCGCACTCCAAATTGCCATCATCCAATAGCTCATCAATAATTTCTGTTAGGTGGTCAGCCTTTCCTTTTCCAACGCCTCTCTTGATGTTCCTTGCCCAGGCCTTCAAGCGAACAGGGTCGGATGAAGCGCGGAACAACGACACCTTTTCTATAGACTACTTGTAACCGCCCTTACAAAGGGGAACAAAACATGTCCTCTCTTTTTTTTGAAGGCATTATCACAGAAGTTCAACGTCGCATCGCACCAAGCCGTGGCACTACGGTCTCAACGAAAATAAAGGCTGCAACAAATTGAACTACGTCGTTACACGTGCTACCAAAAACTGACGACGACTTGTGTCTGCATTCCTTCGGCTGGCGTCGGTAACCCGCCACAGGAGCGCAGCGCCCTCTTCGAACTACCCCGCCAAGCATCCAAACTTGTTTCTCCGGCGCTTCGGAAAAGGGCGCCCGCTCCCGACACTAGGATAACTTTCTAGCCTCTATAACTCTATGTTGTGCGGTTCACTACAAATCATGCGCCGTAACTCCGCCTAACGGCCGTTAAGGCCAACTGCCGTTTTCCTTAAGGGCCGTTAAAGTGCCCGTGTAACAGGCGTATTACACCGTGGTGCCACTTAACCGTATTCTAGTTATGATCCCTAAAATATTGCCTAGTTTACCGTCCGAGCGCCGCGCTGTATCGAGCGGGCGGGACGCTTTTCGAATGAAAGCGCAGATGGCAGAGAGCGCTGCGAGCAGTCCTACTATACATCCATCCATACATCCTGTAGGATAAGTGGATAAATGTTACAAGCGTTTTCTTTGAAACAAAGCGGTGGGTTGCGCCACCAAGCTCTTTCTATTATATTGTTTTTTGTCCTACCTAGGTTAAAAAAGAAAAAAAAACACTATGAACTCCTACAACCAAATTTTCTGATCCCCTATTGTGAATTGTGTTTTTGTACGTCTCCGTTCTTTTTTCGTTTTCCTATTTTTCTTTCACTGATTGTAGAATTACTGGTAGCAGCGCCACCGTCATTCAACAACAGTCCTCGCTCCCGTCGGCGGACGGTAAAATTAGCCAATACGCTAGGGCATATGTTCTAGGGGCCATATTCAAGTACACTCTAATGGTGACCCCCATAGAGCTAAGTTAGTAGTCTAACTCTATGTACTGCCCTCCCTGAAACGCTGTTTTCTGCAGTTGACGGCAGGCGGCGAAACAAGTTTCTGCTTGCGCCGTCGCGGCAGCAGCTTGAATTCCCATGATCGCAGGCAAATTCGCCCTTTTCCCTTAAAAACCAGGCAATTAACTGCGCCAAGTGTCTTACTAAACAAAGTAAACACCAAAATTTGATCGTTATGGAAATTTTGAGCGAGAACAGTGCAGCGGTGAGCAGCGCAAAATCTTTTTTCGAACACGCGCAGTCAAATATTCAGGACCCCATTAATACAACATTGAACACTAGCGCCATTATTATAGATTTGAACGTTTTGCACGACGGGAAGCCATGTACCGTCCCAAGCAAAAATGGACTCCTTCTTAAGTTGCTAGCTTGCTGTACCGTTTAGTTTAATTGTTGCAATTTTAATTTTACTACCTCTATAAAAGGTATGTCTCGTTGACATTCATTGCTACCGCATAGCTTGTATTTGTTTCGGGAACTTAGATGAAAGCTAGGAGAACTTGCCTTGATTATAAACAACGATTTTGTTAGTTGACGTTCGAGTTGCTTATCACAGATGGTAGTCGTCTGCATGTGTGACATTAATAAACAAACAAAATTCTCGCAAACGTTAGCCCGAAGATTGCCGAGTGTCCGCTGGCGCCGTTATTTTGACTCTTTATAGCCATCGTGGACGCCAACGTTTGTGAATACTCGTGAAGTTCGTGAGAGGAGAACATCGTTTCTCGAAAGCAGAGCGAATCCTCACACCTGAGATGCGAAGACGCCCACGGAATTTTAGCAAAGGCGTAAGAAGGCGTCATATATGCGGTCGTAGTTTCATGCTTTCCGCATGATGATCGTAATAAGTTCGAGGTCTCTGCATGTTGACCATGGTTCGTGTGATTCGACCCGAGCTTAGCGCATGCTCTTGCCGGATGCCGAGAATATATTTCCTTTAGCCTTATAGCACATGCAGCTATTATAAGCTCAGCCTGCATCTGGCCGGACGTTATTTGTAGGTTTTTCTTGAGTAGGATAGTCTGCTGAGCTTGCTTGTTCACTGCACGTCTGCGCGGAATTGATCGGTAGGACTCTGAAGCAAGCGGTAGATATTTGACAGCTCTTTTCGGGCGATGTCGCCGCTAACCTGCTCATTGTGAATCGTAATTGTCAGTGGCCTTTAAAAAGAAGAGGACAAAGAAAGGATAAGAATCCCGGAACTGTTGCCGAATGCAAATCAATGTGCTCGTCTGCTAGCTTGCGCTTCATTCGCGTGTCGTCGATGTCTCAATGTCGTCGCTTTCAGTTAACGCAGTGTCGATGTATTTGCAATGGTCACCACACTCGGAACATATTTTCGGTATCGCCATTCGAAGCTGTGTGTATGACTTGGCCGAAGCGCACCTAAAGCTGTAGTAATTAACTCTGGCGTACGCCAATATCACCATTCGAAACTGTATGTTGAAGGTGGCGGAAGTGCTACCAAACCATGCAGCTTTCTTGCCCCGTTAATCGCCACTGGAAAAAAACGAATATACCTTAAGGTGGCCTGTGCGTATAGCGTGCAGATATTAGCTGGCTGAAGAAATATTTGTTCAATAGTGGCAAACGTGCTAGTACCGCACACAAGCTTTAAAAACTGCTGCTGCTGTCGTTTCGCAGAATTCAAGATGATGGAACTGTCTCACAGCCTCACCCTCAATGAAGAGGTCCTGGCACAGCTTCCTGAAGTCAAGCGCCCAGTCTTTGTCTTTGAATGGCTACGTTTCCTGGACAAAGTGCTTGTGGCTGCGCAAAAGGTATCTTGGTGCTCTCCACCAGCCCTTGTAAAGCACCCTGCGTTTTGCAGTGTTTGAGCGTTCTGCCATTACCATTATGGGACTCACTTCAATAACTGTAGAGTAATTCTTAAAGTGAAGCACGGTTACCTGTCAGTGCTTGTATTACAGCATGTTACATGCAAGGTACAGGTCATTTCAGTTTCACATGATGATCACCTCATCCATGTCAAAAGGCTTGGATTCTTACATGATGATGACACTGAGTTTCTACTTCCATGTGCTTCTTCACTTGTCCGAGTGATCATTGTGCAGTTTGCTGACTCCCGGTAATGTCATGCATAGAGATCACAATTTCAGAACTTATTAGCATGAGAGCATTTATTGGAGATAAAAGACAAAATTATTTTAAATTACATTTCTGTGTCGTCATTATCTGATGTTTACGATCAGAAAGGTCCAAGCGGCTGGGAAAAAAAGCTTTTTATTACCAGCTGAAGATGTCACTGGCCTAATTCAAATCATCTATGTATGCCATCTTCACTTCTTGACTTCTCTCACATACAGCGCCAATTTGTGTACTTGCGAAATGACAGTTTGAAGTAGTGGGATGAAAAAAAGGAACCTGGCAGCACAGAGAATGAAGCAAATGAATGCACTTTCTTTCGTCTAGCAAATGGTAAGAAATGCAGCTTGGCAGATGCATCATGAGTGGGTGAGATTGCTGGAAATTAATGTTGCTAGGACTGCACATTGTGTGCACACATTGCATAATTTGTCATGTACGGTACAAAACTGGTCAGATATCGATGTGCTCATGTTCCCGTCTCGCTTAATCCAAATATCCCGTGACACCCTTTCTTACTTTGCTTCTTTTGCGGCTAGTCGGACATCAAGCAATGCCAAAAACAGCTGGTGGAGCAACTTGTGCGGCAGATGCGTGAGGGTTCGCCTGGTCCCCCAACGCGTCGGATGCTGGGCCGGTGCCTGGCAACCCTGTTCAGCGTTGGAGACACTTTTTTGCTGTTTGATGCCGTCAACCAGTGTAATGACATCCTGCGCAACCGAGATGATTCGCCCAGCTATTTGCCTGCTCGCCTGTGAGTGCCACACCTTTCTTTAGCACAAACCCACTGTGATCATAATCAAACACGTAGCGCTTGGGACCAATATGTAATGTCTTAAAATTCAGTGCAAACTTTGTTGACTTTTCTTTAGCGAAAGCGACTAGGTGCTTTCGTGCATTTCGTATTTTAAGGGAAAAGTCCTCGCCGACGCTGAAGTTAGTTTCCTTAAACTTATGACCATTCAATAATATGGCGTCTTTAATCTTAGTTGAAGTGAACTTGATGATGATTGGACGAGTGGTTAGATTTGCAACACCCAAGGCGATGGGCGCGTTCAATGTTCTCAGGGTTAATTGTTATACTCAAGTTCTGACAGCAATGGTTGATGACTGTTTCCTCAGAGCCTACAATGTTTGTAACACAACGAAACACAATGTTTCGTTGTGTTACTACTAAGGTGATAAAATGAAATGAAATTAAATAACGGATTGCCCAAGTTTTCAAATCAGTAATGCCTTTAGACAGAGCTTTCACAAAACATGTGAAATGCAGAAGTGCTGTCTTTAGACTACGCCTGAACTGATATGAATATATGAATTAAATTTGTTATAGTATTTCAGAGAGAGTGAAAAATTATATAGTAAATTGTAGGAAGCAGCATATTGATTTATGGCTGCAGATTTTTTTTTCAAAAAGTTGCCTGAATTTGGTAAGCATCTTTTTTTGTTGTTGTTGTTGTTGAAGCACAACGTTTACAATTTGATAACTCTGCACCAAAAACACATATTGCAATTCTGTAAACTGCATCTACTAGAGTGCTTCAAGGAAACATGTGTGATATATTGGCTCACAGCTTGTGTTCACAGCTGTCTTTATAGGGGTTTTGCAGAAACTTCTGTTCATAAATTATTGATACATATCAGGGCATTGTGTAATACACAGATTTTTGTTTGTTTGTTTGTTTGTTTGTTTGTTGTTTTGATGTTCCAATAGATGCAGTTTACATAATTGTGATATCGCTTTTAATTGCCGAATAAGAGGTGCAAACGTGATGCTTAAGTTTTCTCTAGCTCTTTCTTTTTTAATTTCTAGCTGTATTTCTGTTAAAAAAAATTTATGGCCTGAATAAAAATTCTGCTGCTGCAATCAGTAGATTTGAGCTTCCTTTAAATGCAGTAAAGCTCATCAAGTTTGGGTGATTGAATGCCATATGAAACAACTTCTCTGTTCACTTGTACTTAGATAGGAGTGCCCACTGCAAAGCCTCCTCCTAGAGTAATGGTTTCTTTGCACACCTATAGAGGAAATGGTGAAGGATTGCACAGCAGACATATTATGACACAAGCATGGGTGCCGTCGCTAATAGTGATATCTAGCTAGACTTTCTCTACTAATATACCAGGCTCAATAATATAAGAAAGCTTGTATCACTTCATCAGATTTCTTGGAACATTCTGCAATGATGTCGTACTACTAGGTTTGAAAACACCATCACTGGCATCCTTTACATATGACATGAATATGCACAATATGAAAAATATCTTTGTTCGTGTTCTTGTTTTACACTTTTTATTTGTGTCTGCAGGATTACTTGTCATCCGTACAATCGTCACACAGTGAGTAATACAAAATGTTTACCTTACTTGTCAAATGTGAAGTGCTCCTCAGAGGTCTAGCTGTTCTGCATACTTCAGCATATATTTGTTTGAGTACTTCTCTTCCATATTTTATGGTCTTGTCTGAAACACTGGAAACTGCAGACAGTGGTTGTGGGTGGCTGTGCTTTTCAGGAAGGATATTCAAATGAATGATGTTACTGTGACATCTGTATCAGCTGAAGCACATGAGTGGTTCACTGTTCGCACTGTGTCGGCAGCACCAGTGCTAATCAGACGTTTCTCCCGATGCCCATAGTAAACGTGGTGTCAAATGTCATTATCTTTCAAGGGCCGCCATTACAAGCACGGGTGCTATGTATGAGAAGTTGGGTCGGATGATGGGCCGCAGCTACGAAGACACAGTCCACATTCTCCTGAAGTCGCTTAGGAATGCTGAGGTAGGATCGCTGTTTTTCCCCACATCTGTGAAGAAAAAACATTTCTGTTTTGATGATTGAGTTTGTTTAAATGGAGTTAAAAACACTTGTAGTATTTGTGCACATCTTCATTTCTTTGCTTCGTGCCATAAAAAATTTTGCAACTTGGGAGACATGAAAACGCCTTGGCCTGGCCCACACCCTGGAAGCAGCAGGAGTAATGATAATTAGTTGTTAATACATATGCTGAAAGTTCGGCCACCGTCTAAACAGATGTGTCATGGAACAATATTATGTAGCCGCTTGTCTTTCTCTCGTTATGTGCAGTTTATTTTGTTGCTTATTACATTTAGCACTTGTTTCTTAACATATGCCTTTGTTTCGTTTTGCTATGCTGCTGCTGCAGCTGCAAATATTTTTTCAGCTCTTACATGTCTGATTTCATGTTCTTGCTGTTCACTGCTACACAAGTTGCCTCTCTATAATATTTATCTTGCTTTATGTTTATGTATTTTTCATATTGTTAATGCAGAATATTTTCTGTTATTATTAATTTACATATATTTTCCTTTGTCCATCAAGTCATTTTATATTGCCTAGTGCCTCACACAGGCCTGTGTAGGAAGTTAACTGAATCGCTTGATTTGGTGACTGCAAATAATTGAATAATTGAGAAATTATGTTCCTGAAACTGTTTGTTTGGCTCACATATTTGGCATTCTACTTCTTCTCATGGAATGGCTTCCAGTCAGTTGTCACAGATCAATTACTGTATCCTGTGTATGGTGTTTTTCAGTGGGCAGTATTACTCTTTTCTGCATTTCTTCTTACTGCAGTGTTTAATTGATTAAGTAAGTGGTAATACATAGTCAAAGCACACAGCAGCCATTTATACTCATTTCTCTACTGATGAAGATCGCTAAGCTTAAGTTCAAAGATGAGGACAGAAGTACGTAGAGTCAGGCAAGCAGCATGAATGCTCATTTCTGCATTGGTCCTAATCTTTTAATTTGTTGTCATTAATTATTTCATTAATCATGGGCTAGTTGTCTATCAGATAGCTCAACAAGGGTTGAAATCCTTGTCTCGTAGATTTCTGTAGTCTGATACCGGTCCTTTGAAAACAGCGCCAGAGTTCGCTCTCAAAGACCACCTTTGTGTAACGACATGCCTTTGTGTATAGAACTAGTGACCGATGAAAACTTCAGAAGAAATTTGTTGTATCAGTGACAACTGTGCGTTAGTTGCACGCACATCATAAACAGCACATTCTTTAGTAATTTTTGTTTGTCACATCCTTGGTAGTCAGGTAGTAGGGCCTTTGCACTTCTTCAAAATCCCCTGCATCACCTTTCAACGGTAAGATCTGTGCTGCCTCCTTTCATGTTAGAGGAAGCTGCGTGCTGTGCTAATGAAATTCTGGGTTGGGCTAGCGTTCTTGGCCCTCTTGGCACGTTGGTGTGCTCAACAGTGCTCTCTATGGTGCAGTCACAGTCACGCTGCGAGACAATGCACACCATGGAGAAGATGGTGGCAGGGATGGGCGTGGCAGCGAGTCCTGTGCACAAGGACATCTTCAAGGCTGTGCGCCACTGCATGACCGACCGGGTGCTTGCGGTGCGCTGCGCTGCTGCCAAGGTAGGAAGCACCTGCCGCTAGTGTGGCGTTTCTAGAACTTACCTTGGCGGTAAAATGTAGCACTAGCGTCCATCTGTGTTCAGAATGCAGCATGGATCAAAGACTAGGCATGAGTTGACCACGTTGTTGTTTGAAATTAGGGTGAAAAAACACGCGGAGAACAAATAGTCATGTGTTTTTTGTTTCGTGTTTCTGTTTTCTGTCTTGTTTTCTGTTTCCTGTCCCTGTTTTCCTTCCTGTTTTCTTGAAAGACTAAGCCCATCGGATTAAAAATGCCTTTGCACACGCAAACATTCATTTTCATTTTTGTTGCCCCTATGTCTTAAATAATTGCAGTTGAACCCTCTCCCCCTTCTCCCACCACCACCCACCACTATGAACATTTTGACTTTACTCATTCAGCTTACAAACCCACTTATTCTTCTCAACCGTTGGGGTTGGGTGAGGGTGGTAAATGCTGTCAAGAAAAGCAGTTGTTACCCTTGTTGAAGGCATGCTCACTTGTCAAACGTTGGCTTCATCGACATCCCTTGTTCAACCACTGCTGATACTTTCAGCATCTTTTTCAACATAGAGCAGGTATTGTGGGAAGGTGAGTTGGGAGCAGGCTTAGAGTTAATACAGTGGAGCTCTTCGATTATTTGGCCCAGACAGTCCCACACTGCCCGAGGCAGTTCTTTCAGCCAGTGAGTGTTGCGCATGCAACGTCTTGGCCAGTCCTGGACTGTTCACTGCGACGAATCGAAGAGGTCCAGTGGGCACGGATCAGGAGCATCGGGAAAAGGGGTTTGGCCTGCTGGATACTCACTTAAGTTCATGGTTATGGTGATCACTGAGGGAATCACTTGCCTTGGCTGCAGTGGATTCTAAGCTGTTAGCTCGGTACCATAGGTCGGCAAACTCACTCACAAGTCGACTTACACTCTCAGACTGACCCGGGAGTCTGAGATAGGCCGGTTGAGTAGAATTCTGGTGAGTCCTAAGCAAAAAATACACCTTGTGAGTGAGTCTGAGAGAGTTTTGTTTATTTTGCCAAACCAATGCTTAGTACAGTGTTTCAAACATGACTTGGCTTGACTTAAATTATGCGCCAGATGCCGTGTTCATCTGCATAAGTAGGATGACCTTGTACCCTCTCCTATGCAGTGCTTGCTGGAGATGGTGTGGCACGCTCCCTTTCTCTACACAAGTGACTTGGAGACGGTGGCCTCCATTTGTTTCCGGGCCTTCGAAGGCTCCAACTACGAGGTCCGCTGCACTGTAGCGCGGCTTCTTGGAACTGTAGTGGCCATCACCCAGCAGGCCTCTCAGGCACAGGGTCAGTTGATACACCCAAATTGCTTAAAGCACCTGACTATGACACAGTTAACCTAGAACGATACTCATCTGACATCAGTCCCCTTTTGTCAAATTTTACATCACGTCTGTCCAGAAACTTTGTTTTCAAGTAGCAGCTGGAAAAAGCACTCTCTCACAATGATTTTTAAAATTTGCAGTAACAGACAGGTGACGGGCATGCACTTTTTTTTTTTTCGGTGCTTATCCTCACCTTGGTCCTGCTCACTCACTCGTCTTTATGGTGATGCAAAAATGCACCAAAGCCCTTGTCATAATATAATGCCATTTCTTTTTTTTGCTTTTTGCTATGGAGCATTACACTCCCAACCGCAGTGGTGCAATGCACCATTTCCCACATAGTTGTCGAGATCAGTCACAAAGTGCCTTTGTTGCAAGCACTGAAACCATAATGGTATCACTGAACTACAACTTCATGTTTTGTGCCACCATTCATATTGGCTGAACTTGTACGGTTCCTGCAACACATTGTGCAATACTAGCAATTGCCGTACATTGTCATGAGTATTACCTGCTTACATACCACACTTATTCAGGGTTCCTTTAAGAATGAAGTGTGGGATCGAGTTAGTAGATCATGGTAACAAACTTACACTGCGAGCAGAGAAGGACTCGAGGGACCCTTTATGTATTGCCTTCAAATATACCACGTTTATTCATGACACATTGGCTCATGTCATCTCTGAGTATTCACTCTTGCTCTAATCGTGTGCGGCCATTGGTTGTGGCTAACTTTTACAGTTGGAAAGAACAGACTGGCCAGCTTGGATGAGGTGTTGGGCCTGCTTGCCTCTGGTTTCCTTCGTGGTGGCATCGGTTTCCTCAAAGGCAGCGCAGGCGAGATGATCAAGGGTGGCTCGTCTGTCAGCCGTGAGATACGAGTTGGCGTAACTCATGTGAGCGCTCACTTTCTTGGTTATCTTTGTGGTTATGTCTGGCATGAAGCCCCCGGTGCATATCACTGTTTAACATGTTTTGTATCTACATGCTACTAAAGTTGCACATCTGGATATGTTTGAACTTTTTGGTTTACACTTGTAAAACGAATTATTCAGGCTGGCGGGGATCGGCCGAAATACTGAATTACCGACACCGCCAGAAGGCAAAATGGCGACCGCGAATTAGGGGGAAGGGAGTTTCAACATGCGAAATGCGAGTTATATCCGATTTTGCCTTTAGGTGTGGCTTCACGGCAGTGAGAATTTCGCCTTATAATCTGGCTTCGCTGCACAGTGGGGCGCGCTGCCGTATAGCCACACGATCAGGTGAAATTTGTGCTGCCGTGAAGCTACACTATAAGGTGAAAATCTCGCTGCCATGAAGCCACACTTAAAGGCACAATTCTTGTGTAAGGCAGAGGGTAACTTCGAGGCTGAAGATCCTCGGGAAAGTCTCGCCTTATATTCGGAGTTAGAAATACAGGAGCTAGAAAGTAGAAAAAGCTTTTTTCACTGAGTAGCAAGTGATTTTGTGCAGTCTGTTTGTAAAGGGGCCGCATATAGATAGTAGCTCATAACATCGAGCCACTTAGATGTTAGCTTTTATATTTACTTTACGCAAAAATGTACGGCTTACAACAATGGGATTGTCACCATATACATGTGGCAGTGATCAAATGTTGCATATGGAGAAGCGCTTTTGCAGGGCAATAGGCATCAAATGAAATTTAGCTGCTAAATTATACTAAGGTATAGATGTGGGCTGAAGTCACCACCAGTGAATCCCTTAGCACACCTGGTGATTTGGCTTATGATTTTTCACAGCTGCCTTATCTAGGCTGACACCTTTGTTCTGCTCTCAGCAGCTGTGAAGAGACTGGGCATGTCATGGCACAGATTGTATAACTGTGCCTTCTGTAATTCTCGTCACTGAATTGAAAATGTGGATCCAGCATTTCAAACAGTGGGCACAAAGGCAATCATAACATTGTAAACTGACGTATTGTTGTGTCCACATATATTTTTGTGAACTCTTTTGTGCCTGTTGTTTATGCTGTTTAAAGGTTAAGGGCTAAATAAAATTAACCGACTTGCCCATGCCATCATCATCATCGTTTATTCAGGAAAAAGTTATCACACAGAAGTATATGCAAACATCCAAATTCCTAACCAACATCTAGATGGGGCCGAGTCAATATTTGCACTGCGGTAAAATGCAGACAGGCTAGTTATCAAGCTACCTGTGTTTGAAGTTGTCATTTTTTGTAGCTTTTATAACTCTACTTGATGTACTTATTGTTTAAAAGGCTAAAATACCGCTTTTATTCTGCTTGCTTCATCACTATATAGTTCTTCCCAACTTTGAAGCAAAGGCTCATAGAAAGCCCTGGCACCTTATTAAATGCAGCCATTAGGCCATGCATTCTGCCAAGATGTGGGAAACGCGTGGCGCCCTTGACCAATAGGCATTATGCAAAGCCTGCAAGTGCACTTCTCAACGCTTCTTCTTTGACGCAACCAAGATGGCAGACCTAGGGCTAGAATCGTGATTGAAGTATCAACATGGGGGTCATTGACATCATCGTTTGTTCCCTGCACCATCCAAGGTTTTAACTGTGCAATTTAGCCAGAACGCAGCCATCTTGGTTAGGTGACAAGGTGACGCATGACAAGACACGGCCGCATCCAGCCACCACCTTTTTCGGCTCACCCTCGCAAGTTTTACCTCGCATCTACAGCATACAGTGTGCGGTTGCAGTGTTATCATACCCTGACTTTATACAGAACATCATGGAGACACAGACAACGACGGTGGAAATTCTCTTGGTGTGCCCGTATAATTGGTATCGCACTAATATTTTCCAGACCTTCATATTCTAAAATTGAGCTGGCATACTAATATGGAGTTCCCTTTAATAAGGGTATACTGTACTGTATATCTTGATTTCTATGTGCCTATGTTACTGATAGCTTGCTGCATTCTTGTCATGCAATGCTGGGAGACACCTGAGCACATGCAGCACCATATTTTCTTGCCCACAATTTGTAAGCGTTCTGTGAAAAATTTTCTGATATTTGTATCAATATTTTGCATTCTTTTTCTTGATTTGATTCTAAATTTACTATTTGGCATTCAGACACTCCTACTTTCAAGTGTTTGTTCTGTTGTATGGTATAATGAATTATCTGCAGCATGAACTGGCCCACCCGAAACAAACTTCTTCTGCACCTTAAAATCAGAATCGGCCTTATTCACACTATATCCTTCATATGTGTCACTGGGCTAGCGGGTAATTTTGGGTAAAAGTGGAGACACACTTGCAGGAGAGTTAATGGAAGAAATTTACAGCAGAAAGCATACGAAGGCTTTTATCAGCTATAATTTTTCGCAACAGTGAACACTTTCTACGAAAACGACTGTGATTTGGTTGTTTATATATGTGGCTGCAAAATGACTGCGATCTTTCTTTCTATTTAGGTGTTTTGCAGGCTGCATCCTGTTCTTGCTTCTTCATAGATTCAAATCTTTATTGTCAACACTAAATAAACTTTATTTGCAAGTTAGCGTTTGTCCTCTGCTTTCTTTCGTACTGTGTGCGTTTATTAAGCCTGAGACCATTGCACCCTTCCTCCTCCCCCAACTTCTGGTGCAGGCATACGTGGTCCTGTTCCAGCGGCTGGGTGGCCTGTGGTTGGAGCGCCATCTGCCAGCCGTGCTGAGCCACCTGCTGGAGCTGGTGGGCCATCCGCGGGCCGTGCAGACACACGTGGATGCCGTGTACAGCCGCAAGTGCGTCTCGTTCGCACTGCGCTCGGTGCTGGGAAAGATGCTCGGAGACAAGGCCCAGGCAGCGGCCTGCAAGGACCTCGTTCAAGTCATTGTAAAGCACCTCAATTCGGGTGAGCATCATTAGTTCAGTCATTCACTGTTTGGTCCCTTGTTGGCAGCTGATTACAAAAAACTGCTCACTGTGTGTTCACCACCTAGGGGAACCTGCGTGTTTTATATAAATAAAGCTAAAACGGACATAAGCCATGTCTTGCAAGAAAATTTTGTTTGCGGCTGCACATTCTAAGAAGACTAATGTTGCCCCGAAGTTGTTGTTATGTTTTTGTTTTGTTTTGTTTTTTGTGCAGTAAGAGTTGAGTAACAAGTGGTTACAACTACATAATCTTGCTCCATGCTGCCTCATTGCCTATCCCTCACCCCAGCGGATGATATCATCTGCAAGCCATGTTGAAGCCCTGAGTCACAGTTTGCACTATTTTTGTTTCTTGTTTGTGCTATGTGATAAGCATGCCCTTCCAGTTCCGACATCCTTCCAGGGCTGTGTCGCCACCAGCGTTGCCAGCTCCCACAGGGTTCGTCATAACAAGGAGCAAAATGATTCCACCGCAGATGTATTCCATATTAATGACATCACTGAGACTCAGTGAGGTGGTTCAGTGGACTTGGCTTTCCTCTAGTGAGCTTGAATTTGCTTCAAGTTTAATTTCTTGACACACTGGCCATGTTGCAATTGGGAAATAAGTGCCAAAACATTCACATGCTCATGGGCGCACATTAGGGAACCCCAGGGGGTCAAAATTTTTCTGGGGACCTTCACATCTTTGGTAGCTCTTCTGTTGCTTTTGATGTCAAGCCCTGTCAATCAATGGCATCACCGAATGGTTGCAGAAAATCATTTGGTACCCATCATGGTTACTCGGTAGTCGGGTGTCTTCAGCATTCCACTGCTGAACATGGGATAATGGGTTCGGCTCACCAACTGACCGAAGGAAGACTTTATGCAAAGACCCATTTGTGGTCTATAGAATGACTGTCGCCATTAAAAAAGAACTTCTGTACTCTGTTTAGGTGCACATTAAAAAAACACCAGATGGTCAATATTGAGCCAGAGCCTTCAACTGTGATGTAGCATCACCATAAATTAAATTAAACCGATCACCAATGAGCAACCTGTACATTGAGCCACCCATCTATGCAGTAAGTAAAATACTGTTGCAAACACAAGTTAAGACTGAGAACCTCATTGGAATTCAGTACTACAGAGCATCACTACTTCATTAGTTTCAGAGGAAGAAAAGCACTTGGTTCTATCCAACAGAAATATATTGATAAAAAAACTCTTTTCCAGACCTTCACATACTGTAATTAGTACTACCATACTAATTTGGTATTTACTTTAATAAGAGCAGACTATACTGTATATCTTGGTTTCTGTGTACTTAAGTTACTGATAGCTTGCTACATTCTTGTTACGCAATTCTAGGAACTCCCTAGCATGTACAGCACTGTATTTGCTTGCCCAAAATTTGTTAGCATTAAAGCTTTTGAAACATTTTCTGATATTCAGTATTTGATTTAATAGTTTCCTTTTGTTTCTTGATTTGATTCGATATTCAATTTGAAATGTACTATTCGGCATTCGCGCACCCTTAGCTGTTACCCTTAATTAGATGGAAATGTGACGTCCAAGCACTCTGTAGCCGGTTTCTAAGCGCTTTGTAGTCCAGAATGCACGTTTTGGAGCATGAATTAAGCAAGCTTTACAAATGCAGACAAACATGGAAATGTAAGGACACGTTTCGGTTGTTTTCGACTTGTTAGCATTTGAGGTTATGCTGAAAGTACCCCATAGCTCACTGTGCACATTCCAGATGAAAGATCACCTAACTTGGTAAGGAACTGTGAGGGACTACGCAGGCTTTTGCTTGAAGTTGCAAAAGCAGTCATCTGTTTGGTGCTTCTTTAGAGTGAATGTTTGGAGCATTGTGCCTCCTTGTGCCCCTTTAGATGCCGTGCTAGACAGCAACAGCGGCAAGGACGGCCAGCAAGAAGTGGCGCTGAGCCAGCACATCCTGGTCTGCGCCCTGCAAGAACTTGGCTGCCTGGTCGAGACCCTGGGCACGACTGCTGTCTCAACGCTCTCCGACTCTTCTATAGGTAAGGCCTCTGCTATGGTACTTGGCATTTTTCATTTGCTTCATCATTTTTAAAGTGCACTTAGGTAGGTCACTGTATTTTTTTTTTTTCAAACATTGTACTTATTGAGCAATGTAATATTGTGCAGTGCTCAGCAGTATGATAAATAAGGCTTGTTGGTTTCCGTTCGTACTGTCTTATGCTATGTGTTAGATGTTACGCGCTGTGCGAGACGGTACAAATGTAATGCTAAACTAGATATTTTTTTTTTTTTCGGTAGTGTGCGATTTAAAACTTATTCAAGAAACTTGCACTTCAGAGCCTTCCATGTGACTGGCACTGACAACCACATTACACACCTTGCTCTTAATTACCTGTCGAACATTTGTCTAAGAGCTCAGTGTAAACGCAACTGATTAGAAAGCTCAGGAATATATTAAAAATACTACAGATCTTCACAACCGAGCCACTCATACAGAGTGTCCAATGCTTTACTCTAGTGAATCCACCTACATTAAATCAGCATGCATCTGCCATGTTACATACACATTGATGCAAACTACTATAATGGAAGGTTAGTTATGTAGAGTTTTGCAGTGCAAGAACAACTAAGGTTGTGATGTACTTCACTGTAGAAGACTTCATACCGTTGCTAGCAACTGAGTCTTCCCTAGTCATTATTTTTGTGCAAGCATTGTTTGCCTTTGCCTATATGGAAAATTAATCACTAGACCCAACTGGCAGCATAGGACTCAACTTGAGATTTGTGCTTTCACTTGGCAACTCCGGGCTTGAGAGAAGGCAGACACACCTTTCACAGCAGCATGAGGGCTGCTTTTGCCATGATTTCAATATAGTAAACTTTGCATAACTATTTGATTCAGGGCAGATATTCACATAGGATCCTGGCATGCATAGACTGAGGGGAAGTGGATGGACATGGAATCCTCAGCAGAGCTAGAAATTAAAAGTTAGTGTAATTCCCCAGTTCAGTTGGTTTAAGAGCCTCTCTTCTGGCACATTTGCTTTGAATTTAGACCTTAAATTCAAGTTAATTATGTGTTGTATAGTTATAATATATCAAAAGAAGGTAGGCTATTGAGGAAGGCGTAGGCTTCACGTGTATTGGTTCTATGCAGTTCAAAATTGTATGCGCTCTGGGGTATAATTCCGCCAGTCAACAACAGTCATCGCGAACATTGAGTGTGCTTTCTTTCTTTTAAATTGCACACCTTGCAATTTTTGTTAGTAATACCATGAGTGTCTCGGCATTCTTTAATATCAGTGACAAGAAAGTACCCGGTCCGCAGAGGAAGGAAATGTGCATATGATTGATGACGGATGACGTTTCGCACCAAAACTCTGCCTTAAGGAGGTGGAGGGCAGTCTTTAAGAGTGTACTGACGCATGACTGGCTCCATCGCAGGCTTGGTGGAGACAGTGGTGTCGGTGCTCATTCACACCAGCCCAGCCGCACGCTTGGCAGCAGCCTGGTGCCTCCGGTGCATTGCGACTGCGGTGCCCGCTCAGCTGACACCACTACTCGACCGCTGCCTCGACCAGCTGGAGTCGATGAAGTCCTCACCAGACGCGATCGCTGGCTACTCGGCAGCGCTTGCTGCCCTTCTTGGAGCAGCACGTCACACGCCGTTGGGTCTCCCCCACAACAAGGGAAAAGTAATTTATGACTTTTCTTTTTTCTCTTGCATCGTTGGTTTTTAGTGAGCACTAACAGCTCTAACAGAGCAGGGAGCATCTGCATATAAGAATTCTGGTAACACAAAATTCTGCAACAGCCAAATTTACATTCAAGAGGCCATGGTAGTTTAACATTCACATAGAACATAAAATTATTTTACAGGACGAAACGTTCAGCAAGAAAGCTATACGGTGTGTACTCGCAGCAAAAGTTGAACTTAAGCTGATTGAACAGGTTGAGCTAATTGGAACATGGAGAATGACACGCTTTGCTTTTGATACATACAGTTCAGATTGGCAATCAGCATGTGGATTTGTCTCCAGCTTTGATTTTCATTAAGCGTCACTCCATGTATTGAGCATCACTTCATTCTGTACCGCAGTTTACAGTTATCTCACGTCATGCTTGTGTTTAACGTCCGTGCTAGCAGCATTCATTAGTGCATGATAATGTAGGTCCTGGAACCTGTGCTATGCCATCCAAATTTTCACTGGTGTCGAATGCACAATACATTCGTGTTAAAATGGTATCTGTGCCCCTGTTGTAGACAGAGGTGGGAATGACGTATTGCACATTGTCATAGCTGCTGTGGTAAATGTCCAGATGATCTTCAACTTGGCGGAAGACCTGCTGCGAAGCGCTTCGCAGAACAGTCGACTGTCTCTTCAGCGAACACAAGCTGGCTGGCTCATGATGGGTGCCGTAATGACATTGGGTAAACTGCCAAATTTGATAACTTGACACGCATTTGCTTTCCTCTTTCCGCTATCTCTCTGTAGTGCCTTCACTGCGTGTTCCAGAACAATGATGCCCATGTCACATACGTACTTTCATCAATCATTGAAACCAGTTGCCACTGAAAATTCGGGCAATGGCCATTCAATCATTGAAGCTGTTGCAATCTAGATCTGAACGCAATTTCAGCAAGCATTGTTTTCAGTAGTCATTAAAAATAGTCATGTGACATGGGTATAAGAAAGCAATTCTGCCATGAAGTGTGACATCTGTGTCATATGGAAGTTTTGAAGTCATCTGAACTAATTGCTAATGAAATGCCCGTATTGGTGACGTCAACACCCATTATCCCCGTAGCCACTATTTTGTAGCTCATGCAATGAGCTCACAAGTGCAATAATAGCAACTGTAAAATGTGAAAGTAATTAAAGAATAAGTATTCTAAACAAACATTTTTTTACTTGCTTTGCCATATTACACTATTCAGTTTTGTTGATGCAAAAACTGTCCCTGTCATAGGTGATGTCATAAGTGTACATTGTCTAATTGACACAGTGTCTTTGTGGCCATCAGCTTTCTTTTGTAGATGAGGCAGTGCTGTCAAAATTGACGGCGTTTCTGAGCCTTAAAGGCCATCAACTGGTTTGTCGTTTTGATAATAACTGCATGACACGGTTATTCCTCTCTCTGCGCACCTCATTTAGTTATGCTATTAATCGTGCACCTTCACTTCACTGTGTGTCGTCGTTTTTTGCATTCACCATTGAAATATTCTCCATCTATGTCATGCATGTTATGTGATGGGCCCAAAATAAATATTGCTGCTTATACGGGAGGAAAGATTACAGGTTTCTGTGTAAGGCCTGATTTCTATGATGCTGTCAGCATGTCATTCACTCTGTTATGCTACTGGTGTTTGTTATACTTTTTGACCAGCATGACATTTCCGGCTTCTCCTTTTCTTTCTTTCTTTTTTTTCTTTTTCTTTTTGCTTCAAATTGAGGTCCAAGTTTTACAGCCCTAAAAGAAAAAAAGAACTCTAGCGAGCGTCATAGCACACTAAATAATTTACTCTGATAGTCTTGTTTCTATGAGCTAGGTTCAGTTTCTGTACTAGGGGGTGGGTACATCATGACATCATGACATACTCGTTTGTTTAAATCACTACAGTTGCCACATGTGAGCGCTCCCACAGAAAAGATACGTGGAGCGCACTCATTATATTTTTTATATGAGCAACATCATTGTACCTAGCCTTATTGCTACGCGATGTCAACTAATTTTGCTCTCTGTCACGACGTCAAGACATCAGTGAAACCTGGTGAAGTGCTTAGAAACCAACTTTAATATAAATTAAGCTATCTCAGAAGTTTCCCGATCTTCACATTCGTTAAGCACAACAATTTACGTGTGATAAGCTTGTAGTAGGATATATGCAACTTTGAAAGTATACATGCCAGTGTTCCTTTAATTTGTGAGCTGTCGCTCTTGTTTGGTGTCCAGGCCCGCCTGTCGTGCGCAGTCTGCTGCCACGAATGCTGCTTCTGTGGAAGAACTGCTTTCCCCGTTCTACCAAGGAGCTCGAGTCCGAGAAAGTGCGCGGGGATGCGTTCACCTGGCAGGTGACGCTTGAAGGGCGTTCAGGAGCACTAAGTGGTGAGTGGGAATTCCCATTTGGCATGCGTGTAGCAGTGTTTGTAAGGTTTTTCTTTTTTAACAGAGTCACTAATCGTAGCCCCAAAGCACTCCATTCTTTAGTGAGGAGTTGCTAAACGATGGTGACCACTTGCTCAGAATTTTGTCTTCCTTATGTTTTAAGTGTTCCCAGATGTTTTCTTATTATATTCTATTCTATAGCAGTGAATTACCTTTTACATTGGTGGGTCAGTGGTCAGAACGTGAAAAGGAAAAAATAAGTCCGATCTTTTTTTCCCTTTTTTTTTCTTTTATTGTTATGGTATCAGATCTCAAAATTGTGCTTTGCCTGGAAGGGCAGCTTTCATGCATAATAAGCTCTTCGGTGTGTGTTCTGCTCCGTCTTCATATTAAATGGGGATGTGGCATGGAACTTAGGCAGGGTCTCTTGAGAAATTTTAGCTGCACAATATACTGGCTATTTACATCACTAAGAAAAATGTCACTAGGGCTCCAAAGAACTAATTAAACTTAGCAACTTTCTCGCTGAGTTATTGACCTCGGTGTTTAGTACAGTAAAATATCATTACTTCGACCTTCATTAATTTGGAAAAATAGAATAATTTGAACTTGTCCTTTGGCCCCAGCAGGCATATGCATCATTTAGTGACATCAAACGCTCATTAATTTGGATGTATCTGACTGCACACCAATTAATTCGAGCAACTCTCAGAGCGGAGAGCGCCCCAAATGTGCTATGCAAAAATGCAAAAGCAGCGCTCGTGGCCAATTGAAACAAGGCGGTGCAGTATGCGTCGCCATAGTCATCAGCGAAAACCATATTAGAAGAACAGAAACCCTGAACTCTTCACGTGCATTTGTGCATTTATATATTCACTGCTGCATGTGACACTAAGTTCGCCTCATACATGTGCCAATACTACCATGGCACGCACACTGGCATCAAACCCGCGACATCACAATTTATGGACAATCTGTTGCCAACCAGTTCACTGGCAAAAAAAAATAATCAAGGTGTGTGCACAATAGTGAAAAGCATGTCTACTCGAATGAATATGTCGGTCTTGTGCCACGGCCAAACAGGCTGCACTGCTAAGGAAGTCACAAGGCCTTGCTGCAAGCACTAATCAGTGACGAAGTGTTGAGAACTGCCACTTCACTAATTTTGTGTGAAACAGAAGCAAGGATTGTAAATTTATTCAGTAAATAAAGGTTGATTGGGGTAGCAAGCTTTTATTTAGTGTTTTCAGATACCCTCAATAATTTGACACTCTTATAATTTGTCTGCTTTTCTTCTTTTTTTTTTCTGTTCCATGAGATCCGACTTAGCCAAGGCTCTACTGTGGTTCCTTTTCTCGATTCATTTCAATGCAACCATTCTTTCTTTTTCATCCTGCAAGCTATGGCAAGCTTCCTGAGACATTGTAAGGAGCTGGCTTCTGATGACATCGTGCGAAGAATATTGTCTCCTGTCGAGTCTGCATTGCTCATGCTATCTGGGTAAGACATGACGTGAAAGTTGTTTTCGTCTGTTGCGTGGGGCTGACTTGTCTAGCTGCACATTGTGCAGTAGTTAAGTCATTGTTATGCTAGGGATGCAGTGCTTATATTATAGTAATGCTTCACACTGGAATGAACATGTTAAGGAAAAACGAACCATTGAAACATTTTACTTGTTTAGGTTCTGGGCGACCAAATTCAAAGTAAAATTTGAAAAAAAGAACTATGAAGAGATCATCACTGTGTCAGTGTTTTCAGCCTAAACAAATTCATCATAAAAAAGTATCACTTCATCGTTCAGGTGCACTGCATACAATGCAGGCAAGAGGAATGAAAGAAAATGTAGGGACTAGGGAAAACTAAGAAAGCGTACTACATAATTTGTTTATAAACATCTTGGAATCAGCAGTGTTTGTAATAATGTCAAGAAGACCATTAAACGCAATAGCCTGTGGCAGAGTGGCTGAATCAGATCAGACTTATTGAAATGAAATAATTGTGGGACTTCCATCTCTTATTTTGTCTTGCACTTGGCTTAGGATTGGCCCCACAATCAAGTCATATGGCCAGCACCTGAAGGCCAGTGCCGCCATGGTGCGACTGCGCCTCTACGAGACCATGTCCTTGCTGCCAGCACAGTCATACGAAAGTGAGCCTGTTGATCTTTTTGTCTGTTGCTGCCCGTACAACTTGGACACATTTGCGTGGGCACCTTGTCTGGGCTTCATACATTCATTAATTTGTCTGTTTATGCATTTATTCAGTGCTGTATTAATCAAACCAGTAGTGTTTAGACCAAGTGAGGCCATAAAAGCGTTATGGTTCAAAGCACATGTAAAGATGAGGGTAATGCTTCTAGTCTGATTAAGTGACACAATCACAGATGCTAATGATCAACCTGCTGTACGGATATAGCATTTTTCACACGACCTGTCTTAAAACAAAGAAACCCCTGACCTCTTCGTGGAAAACATTGAGCAGTGTGTCTTGTGCCGTAGGATTAGATATAGAATAGTCTCCCCTAATCTCTCAAGGAAGAAAGCTCAACCTGATCTATGGGCTGGTGAAGAGGACGGCATCTTGTTGGCCATTGCCACCATAATATTGCTGAATGTTGATTAGTAGAACATGCAGCTGGCATAACAGAAGTGCTGTTGCAAACAGTGTAATCATGTCAAAATAAGAGCAGTACATTAACGAAAATTGTTTCGTTAACAAGTGTTCAACGATATTCTCACTTCCGTATGCAAGTCTTTTTCACTAAATTTGCAGAGCATCTTCCAACATGTGTCAGCAACACAGTTTCATTTGGCATCTTGCTTTTACTTTGGGATGTTGTCCAGTTGACAACTTCGGCAACAACTGAAGTGCCGTTGCAGATGACGTATTCAGGTTAGAAAATAAAATCAGCGTGGCCATCAAAATTGTGTTGGTGAACAACTATCGATGGATCTCTCAGCTTCCATGTGGAAGTCTTATTTTTTTACTCAACTCACGAAGCGTCTTTTTGTAGCATGTGTCACGAACAAAGACATCTTCGGAGGGTGTTCCGCTTTCGTTTTGTCATGTAGTCGTCCAGTTTGGCGGTGTGTCCAGCCTGTCGTGTCCCGCTTGCAGGCAGCTACAACAACCTGCTGCGGCTGCTGGTGGCCGAGTTCACGTTGACAGAGAACCAGGCCAACACGACGACGTCACTGCTGCGCAGCCTGTGCCACTCAGACGACAGCGTCATCTTGGGCTCCTGGCTCCAGGAGACTGACCACAAGGCCATCGAGGACCAGGTGGGATGACATTCCTTAGAAGGACTGACTGTCGGAATAGGGTCTTGCATTATAACTATAGTACTCGTGGAAAACTTTATTGTTGCAATGACGGAGAAGCTACAGGGGGCAGAGCTTCTGCACATCTGTTCATGCGCCAAGTGTCCGGCAGCATTTGACAGCACTTTTGATTGCTTGGGAAAGATGCAGGAATTAGCCTAGCCCCCACACACGGTGGTTTTGCATTTGACCAAACACGGAAGAGAAAAGCCGTAAAATAAGTTGTATTGAACACTTAGTGGTGTACAGCCAACATCCTGATGTTTCTGGCTTCCTAGGAACCTTGGAGTGTTCCAGCAGGTTTGCCAGCTTCTATGAGTGACAGCACATTATTGGGCAAGTCCAGGTCCAGAACGATTGGGGGGGTCTGGCAAAATTAACTCAAATTGAAACAAAAACAATAACAGATATTAGCTGAGCTTCTTGAGAACAGGGTCTAAAAGTTTACCTTGTCTCCCTCCCTGTTCATATTTAATGTTTGCTCAAAAATAATGTACAGCACGAAGGACAAGGACAGCGATAGACGACATACACAGCGCTGACTTCCAACAATATTGTATTGCGTTGCCACATCGTGTGTATATATACAAGAAGAGGCATGCGCAGAAAATGTACGACAGTCACATGGGGTGTTCTAACAGCAAGTCATTGAACTAATAACACGATTACCTGAAAAAAATAAAATATATAAATAAAAATATGGGCATTACGATTTCTATCTGTTTATATTTTTATTTATATTTTTTATTTTTTTTCAGGTAATCGTGTTATTAGTTCGATGACTTGCTGTTAGAACACCCCATGTGACTGTCGTACATTCTCTGCGCATGCCTCTTCTTGTATATATACACACGATGTGGCAACGCAATACAATATTGTTGGAAGTCAGCGCTGTGTATGTCGTCTATCGCTGTCCTTGTCCTTCGCGCTGTACGTTATTTTTGATCATGAATTACCAACTAGCCCAAGCAACCACCCTAGTAATGTTTGCTCTTCCTGTTCGTGTGTTCCTTTGACTGCATACACATTTTGCCACCACTAGGACTTCACTATTTACTTACCCATTCATTTGCTGCTGGCTCATTGTTGACAGATTTCTCGCCAATTCATTAAACTTAGTACAGCCGCCCGATTTTTCGGACATGCCCGATAATTTGGACGCCTTTGCAGCACAGCCATGTACCCCATAGGGTCAATGTATAAGAACATGTGAAATTTCGCATGCTGAAACCCTTCGCCGTCGGATATTCCGCACTCTTTGCGGTGACCGCAGGTTTGAAACGGCATTAATCGAAACCTTCACCGCCGCCGTTTTGATTATGTCGCAGCATCGAACCAGCACTCCCGCATGCAGCTCCTCTGGCCACCACAGCAGCAGAGCTACGCCCAGCTACTTCGACTTTCGCTACCTAGCTTTTGTTTTTCATTGAAAGAATTCGCCACTGTCAGCAACGGCGCCGGCTCCACCTTTGTCGTCCTCGCCGATTTCTTCAAGTTGCAGAAAACACGGCAAGCGTTGGCGCAATGCCGGTTCCCTAAAGTCAGCTTCGCCGCAACACAGCGGGGTTACGCAGTGAAGCATACGCGATGTATTGCGGTGAAGCATATCAAAAGTTGAAGGGGGCCGCCGTTACGTGGCACAGTATGTGGCCCTTAATTATGCACACTTGTGTCTGCCGTCTCCCATCACGTTACAAGCACCGACACGCATAACAAGCTTAGTGGCAGGCCTTTATATCTATTACAGATGTCCCTGTGGGGATTTTGAGCCCTTAGGGGTAATAAAAGGCATGCATTCACTTTTTCAGACTCCCCGATTTTCATGCGTTCTTGTGGCCCCTAGGGTGTCCGAAAAATCGGAGGTTGACTGAATTGACCTGCTTGTTCTTGCACTTGCTTATACCCATAATTTTTTTTTTTCTGGCTTTCTCATAGAACTTTTTCGTTTTGTATTGCAGTTTAGGTTCACATATTCAGTGATGCACCTCTTTCTTAACTTCACAGGCACTTGTGCACATGATGCATGGCACAATCTTGTCAAAAGTTTTGACGCTACGACACAAAACCTGGACATGCTATCATTAGGCTTCATGCTAGGGTCCCTGCAGAACTTTGTTTTGCTCCAAAGTGTCAAACATTGAGAGATACAGTGGTCGGGGACACTTTCAGTTGTCTCAGTAGAACAGTGTACCTTAACTTCGGCACATGACATGCATCTTGTAACAAGGCCGTTTGCCACATCGTGTCAATTGTGAAGTATCCTCGAAACTTTTGCCATACTGTACTCACAAGAATTACACGTTAAGAATTAAATATATGTGAAACTTTAAAAAAAAATGCTTTTGCAAATGTGATTTTTAGAGAACTGTTTGTAAGCACCAGATGGATAAAGCAACTTCAGGAGACAGAATGTTTGAAGCTGGTAAATAATTCTGAAGAAAGATGACTAAGCTAGATGATTACTTTTCAGAATGTTTACTCTTCGACTTCACCTGCTATACCCGTAAGTAAAGCACAAACAGCAAACATGAATTGCTGTATCCTGCAGACAAAGAATTTGAGTGATTGTGATTGTCGACTACTTGGTATCCATAGGCAGACAAGTTTGTACTCTTAAAACTGCACCGTTGCCTCCAGCTACAATGGAACCCCGGTTACGCCTCCCACGAATTTATGACATCCCAGTTCTTATGACGGATCAGTGCCGTCCCGGCGAACTCCTCATAGAGACAATCCATTAAAAACCTTAAATATTATGTGAGGTTACGTATGTCCCGTCGCATACTGTAGGCATGTGACAACCCGCGCGACGCAGCGAACCCAACAACAGACACATGAGAAGTGCCACCAGCCTCAAGCAGCTTCCTCGTGCCACCATCCCCTCTGTCTGTAGGGGAAGAGCGCACCTTCGCATGCAGAAAGTTCTGACTGCTTTCCGGGCTCCCTCTTAGTCTTTTTTTTTTCCTTCCCTCTCATTCCCTGCCCTCTCATTGTTCATTTCTCTTCCCTCTCTTCACATCGCTCAACTGCCACTTGTCTTTGTCCATTCGTTTAAATCTGATTGCGCTTTCTCTCTCTCATCATTTTTTGTGTTGACTGCCCACCCAGGCACCTCCATGTGTCTTCTCAGCAGCGCCTTCATTGCCATCTCATTGCACTTTCTCATTCTTGATGTTTTCTCTTGGCAATACCTGCTGCTGTCACCGAATGCGTCCATGTATAAGGCCGACAGCATTTTTGGCACTGTCCCAAGCTCGCTGTCTTCACACAGTGCCAAAAACACTGTCAGTTCCCCCATCTCGCAAAAGTGAAACCACCTGTGAAAATGATCACCCAGGAATACTGCCTCAACGCTTTTGGAAAATGCGATAGCATGTGCAGAAATCGAACCGATTAGCTGCCGGAAGAAACGCAGCTTGTGTCGAATATGTCTGTAGGTGAGAAAAAAAACGTTTTAGCATTCTAGCAGGCACTGATCGCCGGGCACGGTATGCTAAATCCCTCCAGCAAAGTGTGATTGACAACTGCACTGCAGCATTGTTTTCGCATTTGCTTTTTTTCCCGGCATTGGTTTCGGAGTCCTCCAGGGTATTAGCCTATAAATTAAAATTGAGGCTCCTTGCAACTCTGTCGCACAGAACTATGTATCACAGATATAATTTTTGTGGCTTGGATTATACAACGTTTCCACATGGCCCCAAGAAAGTTGTGTAATCAAGGTTCCACTGTAGTTTGTAAAGATCTGTACTGCTTACCTAAACTTGCTAAGCTGAATCATGTGACTCCAGGAGGCAAACGGCTGTGTTGAGCAGGTACATGTGTTGTAACGCTAATACCACTGGGAAGAGTTTGACCAATTGAATAAAACTTTGTAGATGGAACCCCACAGGAAGTCGGACAAGTCCTTTGTGAGTATTGGCCGATTGCTCGCCAGGCGCGCTCCTGCTAGTCGCTGTCCGGCCCACTGGGACAGCATGTGGTTCCCTGCATTGCGCAAGCGACGTGGATGCTGTGTTGTTGTTGTTGCACGTGCCATGCATGCTGAACAGGCTTTTTTGCACATAACGTCGCAAACCTTGTTGTAGAAAAGCATTTTGTTGTTTGCCCTGTGCCTCCTGACAGCAGCGAATGATGGTGCTGCTTCGTGATAACCATAATTAACTGAGAAAGTGCTTGGTTGTTTTCTCATGGCCTGGTGTCATGTGCATTCATGTTTTTTTTTCTTCTTTTTTTTAAAATCTAAGTGCAGCTCCTCATCATACTGTGCATCCTGCAACTTGAGCTAAATGTCAGTGCGTTTTGTTGTTATTGCTGTCGGACCATTTAGCTTGTAGCATTTGGCCAAATGTGTAAATGTGGTATGTGCTCATGTTTTATCATTGTTTCTTGGATGCTTATCAGAGTGTATTTCTGCTTTGTTGCGGTTAATGTCTGTTGACAGTTGGTTTCTCCTTTTTGTTCCAATAGGAACAGATTACTAGGTAATACATCATTGCGGTATCATTTGGGGTGTTAGTGCATTCTTTTTATCTGTCTGTGATGTTACGTGATAAGTTGTCAGAGGGCACAGTTATTACACTGCCGGATGAGGCAAAGATGCATGTGCGAGTAGTTTTCTTTTCTTGCCTTTCTTTTTCTGATTCTCAGCTCACCTCTTGTGTTTTTACCTTGCAGTTGCAGCCGAATAGTGCTTCGGGATCAGGGGCTTTGGAGCATGACACCACTGCACTGTATAGGTCGCTTAACAAGGTACACTCTTCACCCACCACTGCATGCCGTAGTTTTCATGATTTCGTGACACGAATGCATTCATTTACAGTTGACTCATATTAATTCAAACTTCTGGGGTCTTTATTTGAATTAGTATCTAAAACTGGTTAATAACATTTCATGAAAGCAGAATTATGGGTTAATATACCAGCAGATATACAGCGTAGATCGCTTATAACGTAAGTCGGCAGAGTCTCGAATATCCGCATTACAAGTGGTGCTGCACCATAAACAAAAAATCTTCAAAGCCAGCAGGTGCAATACATGTAAGCCAAGCAGGCCGTGTGTATCCGACAATCGAAGCATGCGACTTGGATGGTTGCATTCTTTTTAATTTGTGAATGGTGAAAGTTTACCACCCGAGGACCAGCATTTACAGACGGTCGTCACATGAAGCAGGCAAACATGGAAAAAGAATGCAAAAGAGAAAAAGTACTTACTTTCTGCACACAAACTAAATAAACCGAAGAGCGACAACACATAGACATCCGGTGCGGAGTTTGGCGCTGAGTGCAGGCTGCCGACAAGCGACCACAGCAGGGCATGGCCTCTGAGATCATTCCGTGTGCATAAGCTTGATCTCAGAGGCCGCAAGAATGGGCTTACCTCATCGCCTAGGCAACTTCCACATGTCCACTTCTGCAAAGCACCTTGTACTGCGTAACATACAGAGTCCATACATTCTGGTAGAGCGCGCTGTCGCTGAGGCAGGCACACTGTATTGTTAATTTTTTTTTTCTTTTTTTGTTTGCTCTGCGTGTCCTCTGCATACTCTGGATTGCCCTAGTCGCTCTCCCGTCCACTGCTAGCACATCGCCTTGAGAAACGTGCCCACTGCCTTGCTTTTTGGCGAGATTTTCCAGCACCCACATTATAACCAGTGTCTCGTCATGTACGGCTGCACTATTACTGGAATGCATAATGTGTGTGCATTAATTTCTTTGGGAGTGTAAGAGGGAGTCAGAAAACATCGCGTTATATCTGGTCCTGTACTATAAGTGGTTACGTTATAAGCATTACACAATATAAGTTGTGCCCATACAACATTGAAGGTAGCTGGCCACGGCTGGTTTTCATGGCACAGGGAATAGAGAAATGCACCATGCTTGCATATCCTGCATGTCAGAGCCAGGAACACATGACTGTGCTGGCAGCGCCTGCTCGTAGTGGCAACTGCAAAACATGTTCAGCAACTTAAGTATCAAATGTGGGCACACTTTGGCTACTAGTGCATTATGAATGTACGCTCATGAATTATTTTTGACTGTGCCTGTCTGTCCAAGGAATTCAAGAAGTTGGACTGAACTGAAAGCTTTCTTTGAATCGGTCAGTTTTAAAAATAAAAATGCATTGAAAACACGTCGGGGGAGCCAATGTTTAAGACTTGTTTTTGTATAATCATGAGTCAACTGTAAGTGAATTACATTAAATGTTAAAGGGACACTAAAGGCTAATACTAAGTCGACGTGGATTGTTTAAATACCATTCCAGAAACTTCGCAACGCTTGCTTCGTGCCAAGAAGAGACTTAGTTCATGAGAAAATTGCACCTGAAGGGTCCCAATACCTTTTTTGAAATTCAAATCTCCCGCCACGTAACCGGGGGAGTGGTGACATTGCATACGCCGTCACCATGCTTTGTTGCCATCAGTGAGTAAAACAGCCCCCGACAGACGACAATACTGAGCCAAGACAGAACGGTGGACTCGCCGCTGCATCTGCCTTTTGGTCAAGCGGTGTGGACCGTTTGGGCATCCCGCGACGTCACATGGAAGTTGAATTCTCTGATACTTGCAGTTCGTGCGAGTTTAGTGAGCCAGCAAAACCAGCACAGCACCATGCGAAAACAGAACTACTGAAACGCGAAAGCATGGGTGTGGAGTCAAGCAAAAACAAAACCTTTCTACCACCCGCGTCGTTGTCAAGGGTAATTTCAATGAGTTCTTCTTTCTCAAAATAAAATTTTATTTCGTCTTATAATACAATATAATGATGTTTTTTGCAATGTCTCTAATCATGTCCTGCATTTACCTGAATTTCTCGATTATTAAGGCTCTGTTTATGATAATATTGATGCCTTAGAGATTCTCAAGCACTAATCTATCACTTTAGCTTGACTTGATATTTGCCTTTAGTGTCCCTTTAAAAACAAGTCTTGTTCACTCCCTCAAGTGCGAAATGTTTGTCACTTTGGCTTCGCAAGCAGGTGACCCATGTCAATATTTTTTCAGGCATTTCTTTGTTGACTCCAAATAGCTGAATAACGTCGGCACACTATGTGCAATTGAAGCTTCAAAGGTGATGGTGCATCTCTTTGAGTACACCATAAATTACAGTAAATTTTGGGCACGCAATAATAATGTCGGTTCACGTCAAAGGTGAGCAAAAAGATGGTTGATTGCTGATGGAGTATGGGTTGAGTAGAACAGCTATTGTTTATATTTGGTATGTAAAGCCTGGTACCTAGGTATTTGGTGCCTTGGGAATCTGGAGGTGATGTCAACGCCCACCTCTCACCACCAAGTCACCTTCTGACGTGCAATATGTTTGCTTTGTGTAACGATAACTGAATTGCCATTTCAACCTGCCATGGCGGCACGGTGGCTGTGACATTGGCACTGCTGGGCCCGAGGGCGCGGGATCAAATCCCGGCCTCTGCAGTCACATTTCGATGGAGGTGAAATGCAAAATCACCGGTGTATGGTGCATTGGATACACGTTAAATAACCCTAGGTGGTCAAGACTAATGTGGAGCCCCCCCCCTCTACGGCGTATAATCACATCGTGGTTTTGGCATGCAAAACCCCAGAATTTTTATTTCTTAATTGCCGTTTCAGAGGCATAACCCACCAATCTAGCCTGCCTTAACACTTTTTTTTATTGACTACCATATCAGCCACGTAACACCTCTCTAATGAAGTAGGAAGTTGCAGAATGTTTAGAGTGTGAAAGGCACCACATCATGGACCTCCCACTGCAAAAGCTTTTCAAAAGCATCTGAACCACCAGTGTCATGAAAAACCAAAACCAGCTCATTGCTCTCTGTAAGTCATTTCTGGCCTTTTCATTATTCCTGGCGTCCTGCAAGCCACGACCCTTCACCAACATGCGTAATGCTTTGCCCAATGATGTGTCATCTCTTTTCTTTCTCTCTCTCTCTTTCTCAAATACCAGCTATAGCCACTACTATGTGCACTACTTGCTGCTCTCAATCCAACGGACAGACTCATCAGGCTGCAATACCTGCAGAGCACCAGAGACAGTGGAACACATACTTGTTGCTTGACCCCGTTGTTAACATCACTTAACAACAAGCCATTGAGTGAAAAAGTATTACTAGGCATTTGGTCAGGCATGATATCAATGAAGCAAGCCATTCAGGCTCTCTTGAAATATTTAAATCACACAGGCTTCAATTAAAAGCTGTGTTACTTCATGGTCCCTTCAGACATGAACATGTATATAGTTGCATGCCTCCTGCCTACCTTCACTGCTCGGGAATAGAGAAATGAATAGTGAGAGAAAGGTGACATAGGGGGCTACTCCTGCAGAGGTGACACAGGAGTTGATTGCACAGGGTGATGCTCTGCCGGGCCCGCTTCCCTTGGGAGTGGCAGTGATCGACATGTCGGTGGTCTTGTACGGGTTGGTGTTCCCCCACGTGGCGTTCAAGCATCGTCTGCAGATGCTGGACCACTTCTCCGAGTGTGTGCGCCACAGCAAGGCCACCCGCCAGGAGGCCGTTCAGATCAACATCTTCACCGCGCTGCTGAGCGCACTCAAGGTGCGTATGCCGCCACGCATACGCGCTCTGTCTGATTTTACTAGGGATAGCTTGCACATGGCCTTTGACAGCTAATTATGCGCCTGTTAGCAACATATCACACCTTGTGTTGACGATGAAGCCTCGCTCAATGTAAATGGCTCGTCCGGTGGCCCAGCCCGCTCATTTATGCTCGTTTCACTGTGCATTTTGTTGAATGACATTTGTGCATCAAAGATCCGCCTGTTTCACGGAGAATAAATCTTGAGTAGTCGTTCCTGAACGAAAAACGTAGATTTCGTCAGGGAAGGAAATGGGGCATTGTCCATCCAAGGAATGCAAAATGCTCGCTTTAACAATGTGGAATGTGTGACAGTTTTGCCCTTTGGATGATGGACCGTACCGTTGTTCCTTCCACTTTGAAAATAGCCTGACATTCCTGCAGAAGATAAACAATTCTGATTTATTCTGGACTTAATGGGGACAAGTACTGCAAGTACTGTATAATTTGCGGGTGTTGTCTCCTAGTTTTTCCCTCAGTTTCAATTTCTGCTTACTTGTACATGTATTTTGTGTTATCTTTTTAAATTACTTTTATTTGTATAACTTGTACGAAGCCCCTCTACTCATGCCCCATATAGGGGCCCTGAAAGATATGTTTAAATACATAAATAAACATGGTACTAATGGAAAAGAGCCTACACATATAGACACCCTGTACAAAACTTGAGTACAAACAAGATGGAAGCCTAGCCAGAAGAGCACATTACACTGGGGGGTCCTTTGTTGCATGCAATACTATTCAGTATAAGCAGTGAGCAAAACGTGAACAAGGAGAAAGCAGGAGCCAACGTTTCGACAAGTGGACTTGTCTTCTTCAAGGCGATGAACAATGTCTTCGCCTTGAAGAAGACAAGTCCACTTGTCGAAACGTTGGCTCCTGCTTTCACCTTGTTCACATTTTGCCCATCGTCTTGAATTTCCATCTCCCGCATTCCCCATGCATTCAGTATAAGCGTAGCACAAAGAGAAGCCAAACAACTTGGCTGATTGGTAGTGCCATCTCTGAGGAGACGGGCAAAGTGGCTCGATGAAAACCCTGTCAAGCACAATTATGACAGTTACTTTTCCCCTTCCACATTACCTGTATTAGGCCAAACAGCTATCCAATAAATGAAACATTTATTCATTCAGTCAGTCAATCAATCAATCAATCAGTGTGGTTTCTCATTAAATGTTTTTTTTTTCTTTCTCACATGGCCACAAGATGCTAGTACTAAGCAGTCATTTTGGTAAACCTGTGCAGGCACTGGCCGAAGCAAAGACATCGCTTGGCGGTGAAGACGTTCGCAAGGCAGCAGTTGGACTTATCCATGTAAGCTGAAACTAAGTGGTAACAAACGCTCCTCCATTCAGTTCATAACACAGTGCTTTTGAGAACTGGACAAAAAAAGTCATAATTTTTTTTTTATGTCATGCTGTTAACCTTTAATTTATTTTCTAAGCATGGTTACCAAACTTAACGAAAAGGTTTACGCCAGATTGAACGAGAAGAAAAAGTAGTGGAGCTTATATTTGTGAATGGTGCAAATAAAATGAGGAAAGTACACAGTGATTTGCTTAGGAACAGTGTCTGGCAAAAAAATTCACTGCAATGTTTGCTTAGGATGAGAATAAGTGACTTAGTGCAGGATTACAGAAATCAGCGAATTCTCTCTCATGCATATGAAAGTTAAAAACCCCTAGCTTTTCTTTTTTCTTCAAAGCTTTCGATTCTTATAATCCCAGAAATTCATTGTTCTTGTAGAAAAGGAGGATCCAAGTTCACTTCTCCTGGCGTTGTTGCTGAGAGTGAAGCATTGGCTGCTCTGGTCTCGCTGCAGGGCGCTCTGAGCCATCCAAATCCAATCCTACGCTGTGCTGCCGGAGAAGCTCTGGGCCGCATGGCCCAAGTGGTCGGGGATGGCCGCTTCGTGGCCGAGATGGCTCAGGACAGCTTCGACAGGTCAGTGCAGAGGGCAGTTAGCCGAGGGCCCGTTTTACAGGGAGCAGCTGTGGAGAACACAAAACGAGCTGTGTTGAGCCGGCACCATTTGCCATGGGGGGTGCAGAACCCCATCAAACCATTTACTTTTGGCTTTTTGTCTGCACTCCTAACATCCGCTGATGTTGAGTAAAGAACTGTTAACTCTTATTATTACCTACATTTCTGCTTTCTTCTTGCATGATGACACTTATTATTACTGCCAGAAACACTGTACCCTTGTGGTTTGAAGCTACTGATTTGAAGTTTAGGATGGCACAGAGGAAGACCAGCTTTAGGAGGACACTGAAACATTCAAATTAAAAAGAAAAAAATAAAGAAAAAGAAATGTTGATAGTGGGTCGCCACTGGTTGCGTTGTCGTGCATAGCAGTCTGAGTGCAGTTAGAGGCTTCGGTGAGAAACCTTGAGTGGGGTGAGACACAGGGTGTAGTGTTCTCGAGGCGGCCATAAGCCTGCCTCGTGCGAGCCCTACACCCTGCAAAAAATCAGAAAAAGAATAAGTAAGCGCGGGCCTCACACGAGCAAGCACGTTAGTCTACGAGAGTTCTGACATTATGGGGCGTTCTGTGCACTGCGATTCTGCCAGTGCGATGAGGAGAGAAGGGCTCGTGCTGCAGGCTCAAGACTGCCCGAGACGCTGTGTCACGCACGGGGCACTCCCTGGCACTTGGCTGCCTGCACCGCTACGTCGGCGGCATGGGCTCTGGCCAGCATCTCAACACGAGCGTCAGCATCCTGCTTGCTTTGGCACAGGACATGAATGCCCCCGTGGTTCAGGTAGGGCTTTGTAGCATCACCTGCACCTTTGCATTCTGGCCTTGCCTCCATGTAACATCGACATTGTTTATGTACCATAACCAACTTCTCTGGCATTTCTAAATGCATAACGTGCTCACAGATGACTGGACACGCCACATATGTTCACCACTGACTGAAATGTAACTGTGAATCAAAACTGGTCTGCAGCTCGTTGGTTCTGTTATCTGGTGCTGGTGCACATAAAACATTGCACATCGCCAGCTGAGTAGTGCAGCGAAGATTATGACATAGGAGGACAACATGTGGCACTATCTCCACACTCATCATTTCGATCTTTGTACACTTTATATTGGATATGCTGCGCACAGTCAATGTAACACAGCCGTGACATCACACTGAAGGTGACACTCAGGCATTAGAGTTCAAGGTCAGTTCCTTGGTAAGTAGTAGTGGTATGAAAGCAGTACTTACACATTTGTCTCGTAAAGTGAGTATATCTTTACCAGTTCAATTATGTCATGCAGTAGGTACTCTCTAAATTTGCAGCCACAACATTGACGAACTGCCAGTGACAGTACGCCAAGAGCAACTAACACGCAAGATAATTAGAGTGGCAAAGATTATACTCAACTCAGGTGACGAATGTGTGAGCATTGTTTTTGTATTATTATCTACAATCTACAAAGGAGCCAGCTTTCTTGAATGTTCATGCACTTTGGGCCATCTTAAGTGATTTCTTATCGTTCCAACACGTACAATGTGTATAAAAGAGAGCAATAAACCCAAAATAAAGCAGTTGGAAACTATTATGACATACCATCTAGCCTGAACTGTTTCTTTGGTTGGAATATTGGACCATCACATGTGTTTGCAGGTCTGGGCATTGCATGCCCTGGGCCTCATTGCGGACTCCGGAGGGCCCATGTTCCGCAGCTACGTGGAGCCAACGCTGTCGCTGGCACTCAAATTGCTGCTGAGCATGCCGCCCACTCATGTTGACGTGCACCAGTGCATTGGGAAGTGCCTCTCGGCTGTGATCACCACGATCGGCCCTGAACTGCAAGGTCTGTTCACTGGTACTATATTTATCTCGGGGATTACCCCCAGTCTGACTTCATTACGTTCACTTGTGCAGTGGACGTTCATCAGTCTTGTCTTGATTAGTTCATTGTCTCCTTTATTTGACCCGTTGTGGTGGCGTAGTGGCTTTGGCATGGCCAGAACAGGAAAGGCCAAAGCTCAGTGAAACGTCTAAGCGATTCTAACACCACGTGATTAACAAAATATCCACTGCAGCATCATTTTATTCTGCTGTCACTCAGCAAAGTGTTGCACCACTTCTAAACAGCCGCAGTGCCTTTGCAGCTATGATGTAGCGCTGCTAAGCATGAAGTTGCGGGATCATATTCTGGAAACAGCAGCTGCATTTCGATGGCGAAATGCCCATGACCCGTGCATTGGGTGCACAATAAAGAACCCCAGGTGGTCAAAATTAATCTGGGGTCCCCCACTACAGCATGCTTCATAATCATGTCATGTTGTTGGCTCGTGAAACCTCGAATTAGTTTTCTCCTGTTTTTGGAAATAAAATACAAGTTTCTGTCAACGTAATGGCCTTCCTCTGTTTATTTCTGCACTTATCTCTGTCAACATGTACAGTCACACCTCAATATAGTGAATGTTGATATAATTATCATATCTAATAAAGTACTTCTAAAATTTTTTTTCTGATATCAGCGTATAATGGAATGTATGTGCTTATAACAAATGTAGGTATAACGAAATTATGTTTATGTCAGATGCAACATCATTAGACAATGTTTGACTGTCGTAACAGGAGCTGTGGAGGTCTTCATTCCTTTCAGTATTAGTTTGCTCGGAGCAAAGCTCTGCAAGCAAATATTTATCATTGGGGTTTGTTATATGGTGAACAAAACTGTACCCCACAAAATCATGCTTGACATCTATCATGTTCATTCTGTCATTTACACTTGCATTTCTTTTCTTTTTTTCTTTTTTTCTTTCTTTTTCTTATAATGCACCTCAATTTTAGTATTTTCATGGTTATCTGAAAAGTCCAGATGGAGGCAATGTCCATGGAATGCCTGGTATCATACCCCTCTCATTCAAGGGCGCCACGCCTTGTGCATTCAACTCGGTGGAAACTCGGTGAATTTAACTCGGTGCTGACTCTGTGCTCCTTCTGCACGCAGGCAACACCAACTCCATCAGCACAGCTCGGTCTTCCCTACTGGTCGCCTGCAGCATCATGCAGGACCACGGCGACGCATTGGTGCAGACTGAAGCCATTTCCTGTCTGCAGCAGCTGCACATGTTTGCACCTCGCCACGTCAACCTGTCGTCCCTCGTCCCTGTGCTCTGTGTAGGTGCTTTCCCACGTGTCATGACTGCGATGTGTTGTCAACTCACTGGCAACTGGGACAACTTGAAACATATCTTTAGGGTCAAAGTTGGATTAGATAGCAATAACTTCACTCTGAACATTTGTGCTCATCGCAAGGAACTGCGATGCAATCAGAAGGCCCAGCGGTTTTCATTACTAGAAATGCCTGCTTGTGCGAGCTTGGTATTAAGTTTCAGGGCCACTTGTATAAGTAACTTTCTCTCTCTCTTGTTTAATTAAGAAGATGCAGCAACTTGTTATGGAGTGCCTGCTCTCTTTGTGTGTATTTTCGAATTGCAACAAATAAGTAGTAGTTGTGTGGTGAAGATAAAATTTTCATTGGCCTACAATATGAGCTATATGAGCTCTTGAACTCGCATTGCTACATCTCATTTAGTCTCCCAAAAATTTAAATGTGGTGATAAATAAATCTTTCATTTGAGCAGTGGTCATTAAAGGAACATATTGATCTACATCAATATTAAAGGAACATATTGAGCTACATCAATAGATTATTCATCTAGATGTCTATTATCATTTTCTGTGCGTCTGTATACTACAGTGGAATCTCATTAATTAGAAGCCACTTGATTAGAACTCCCAGTTTAAACGAGCGGACACTGTGGTCCTGTCAAAATTGTCTGCAATTCAATGAGCGCAAAGGCCTGGTAATTTGAATGTGTAAGCATTTGCGATGGTTAATTTTGAACTTATCGCGCTGTCATTCATGCTCTCAGCAGTGCGAATTCATGTGAAACCGTCTCCAACCCAGCAGTGCAGCTGTGCTCCGGCTGGTGCTCCCATCTCCCGTTGCAAGTATTGTGCTTTGGCGCACCGAAAATTCCAAAAATTTTAAATTTGCCATGCAGGTTGCATGCAAATTTTGCCTTGAGGTGCTGCTTCACGGCAGCACATGCTACGTTTTCGTGAAGCCACACTTTCGTAACTCGTTACTCATGTGTTAGCTCAGTGCACATGCACTGTTTAATTTGGTACTGCACGCAAGTCCTCCATTCAAGGAGTTTCCTTTATTCAATCTTCGTTCAATTCCAACAAATTTTCAGGCACCTTCGAGTTCAAATTATTACTATGTAACTGTATTAGTACTTTATTACATAAAAATTGCCACTGAAGGTCCCGTTACTGCACCTCAATTTGAACCGCTTGTGCAAAGATGGCGAGTTGACATAATCTCCACTGCTGATGTCACATAAAAGGTACCATAGTCCATAACAGGTGATACCACTAGGGTTTTCCATTTTCATTATTCTTGTCACTTACAAAAGCTTTGTCCTTGCTACGAATGACCAGGCCATTACCACAGAAGCCTAATCTTTCAATCTAGCTTGACCTAATATTTTCCTTTACTATCCCTTTAAGCTACATTACTACTTGCAGACTGCAGTTACCTTAAAAACAACCATATTTGTGTCAGTGACAGCCACTTCTCTGTATCAAACTTCAAAGCTCTCACTGAGGATACTAAAAGAAGTAAAAAATGACTCTGTCGATTTGCGCTTTCTTTTCAGCAAAGTGCAAAACGTCTAAAGGAGTTTGTGCTAAACTGAGAAGCAAAATTCTTTCACTTCCCCAGAGTGCCCTCAACTGCCCACACCTGTTGCTGAGGAGGGCAGCCGTGGCATGCCTGAGGCAGCTGTCTCAGCGGGAGGCCCGAGAAGTGTGCGAGCATGCCAGCTCTTGGGCGAAGGAGAATGCCACACTCAATGGTGGTGCCGGTGGGTTTTGTTCTTTCTTCGGTCACTGAAAAAACATTTCTCTTCACCGTATAAACCACGGGTGGCCAAACTGCGGCTACTCACAGGTACAAGTGTGGCTTGCAACTCTCTGGCTTCTGTGCCCCCTTCTCCCCCATATTTCCATCTCTAAAGACCAGCTTTCTTTATGTTCTAGAAGTGACACGCACATAGACAGCCAAACTTCAAGTTGCTGGCTTCACGAATGGCTAAGCACAATTGCGGAGGCACACTGAGCAATTGCTGCATGAATGGCATTCACTGTGACCAGCAGCTTTGTTGGCTGAAAAAAAAAAAAAATTGCCTTGGCTCTTTTTCTACTGTGGCTCTTGACTAAAGAGATTATTTTTTATGTCTCTTTGCATATGCATGCCTGGCCACCCCTGGTATAGACCATAATCTGTAGCACTTGTAGGTGGCAGTCATGTTTTGCTGCGGCTGCGAGAACTGACGGGACGAATGGCTGTGATAGTGCTTGGCCTTTTCTTATCGCACGCTTGCCACCAGGGTTAACTCGTGATCGCTTTGTCATCAGCTGCCCCATCACGATACCGCAGCCCCTGAGCAAGTCGGGGTGATGGGGGACGAGATTAGGTACGCTTGCTGCAAGCATAGGTACAAGAGTAAAACATTCTGGTCTCTACATTCCTGTGATTGCTGCACCTACAAACTCAAACAGAAAAAAAAGATACATCTTGAAGGAACATTGAAGAATTGTACTGGCATATGAGAAACAGTTCTAACCTTATGTGGTAAGAGAACCTCTCTCTTCATGTGCAGGAACAAGGCTAAGTGCTAGGTTAGTTGGCACACAATCAGCCAACGCAAAAACTGGCAAAAAATATTGTGCAAGATACAAGAACTGCACAGTATAAATGCTAGACTTTTAACAACTGCATCGTGCTGATGACATAAACTTGCTTGGTAACAGTTCTTGGCTGGGGGGGGTGGGGAGGAAATGCAAATAGCCAGAGGTATCAGGGGGGTGGCCGGTCTGCCTTCATCAAACTGCGTTTGATCTGCCATCCTCTTTTTTTGTTTTTTTCCTCTTTGATGAAGTCACAAGTAACAGGACTTTATTATAGGCAAGTTGGTCTCGCCACGTTTCAGACTGAAGTGCACACAAGAGACAATGAAGAGAGGCAGCACTTGTGTGTGTCCCTTTGTGTGAAAGGCATTTTGTAATGAATAGCTGAAGATAGCCCACACTGCAAGAAAGCCTAAAGTGACACAGGAAGAGCAGCAAGGTTGCTGGCATGCATATGTACCTGCAAGCTGCTGCAAGCTGAGGTTTTGCACAAGCCCTCCTGGTGTTAGTAACAATGGCTCAGTATTAAATTCATGCCAATATTCTTAGCTTGTGTAAAGAAACAGCTTTGATTTTTTTGTTAGCATAACATATTTTGCCTACTTAAGCAGAATGCTAAAGGTTCTCTTGTATTGTATTGCAGCCTCTCTATTGAGGCAAGCATCAGGTGCGTTAGTTTTATTACACTTTAAAAAAGTTTTAGCAGTATACTTCTTCTTGGGCACTTGCTCATTTCTAAGTCTCTCTTTTTCAACCTTTCTGAAAATTCCAGATTTTGACTTCGTCATATGCTATAAGCTTACTCTGCGATCGCTGTACATATAGTGCACCAAACACAGAGTATGAACTACAGGGTTCGCAGTGATCCTTGAATCTGTTTAAAACCCACTAGTGTGAAACTGCCATTTTCAAGGCCTTGAAAACACATAAGTTTCACAAAGTGCTTAAAAATTCTTGAATCTTGCTTTCGGCTAAGCTTAGTTGATTTAATTGTGTATCTGTGTGCAAAGGTTTATGCAAGCCAATCAGCTAATCTAAACCAAGTCAAGCCAATCTAAACTGATAAGCACGTTTGTGGTAGAGAGCCACCTTATTTTTAGTGGCTGTTGATGCTCTATGCAATAAAAGGCTTGGCGAGCACCTTTGTTCTAGTTCCATGTGCTATAGAAAAAAGTGTTTGCTCTTTTTTTTAAGACTTGTTTTGTATTCAAGCTGTCATCTGTCATGGGGCTTTATTCTTTATAAATGCTTTGTCAGTGCCTTGGCATTCCTTGAAAAGCCTCGAACTATTTCTACAAAAGCCGCCGCAAACCCTGGAACAAGTCTTTAGACCTTGTAATTTGACTGCTTTGCGTGCAGGTAAAGGTGGCTCCAACCAGCAGCAGCAGAAGCAGCAGCGTCAACGCTGGGCAAGTGAGGGGGCACCGCTGCCCTGGGAAGCCGAGCTGCCTGGCGTGCTGTTTGCCCTGCTCGACCGTGAGACCGACCCGCGGCTGGTGTCCCACCTGCACGACTCGCTGACCAGCATGCTGCAGGCTATGCTGGACGACAGCCTTGGGCAGTGGCTGGGCCTCTGCAAGGATGTCCTGACAGCTGCCGGTAAGGTGACTGGCGTCCCTTGAGAGGTTTTGATTTCTTCGAATTGGCCTTGTGTAGGATAACGGCATCAGTTGTGTTAAAAGTAACATTCGATGGAAAGATAGTGAACTGAGTCACTTGATCGACATGTCTCCATTTCTAGAAAAATTAGAGAAGAATGAATCACTGAGCTATGGTAAACTTCAGTTTTGATGCTTGCTTAGCTGTTCAGTGAGTTAGAAGCATGCACCAAACAGTGCCACAAAACGGAGGTGTTAAAATCGCCTATTGGAGGAGGGTGACTTGTGGAAGCTTCTGATGATCTCCGGCTTGCTTCAGCACTTTTTCTTCATTGCAATACCAGTAGTAATCATTCTAAAGGCTTCCAGTGACATTGCTACAATACTGAATGACTCAAGATTGTCTGAATACTGAATGGCTGAGTAATTTACTGAAGTTGTTCCTTCAATTTAATTTTCCTTTTCCTTATTATTTCTACTTTTCAATGAAAAAGTACAGTTAATTTCCCCCTGTGCTTTTATTGGCTTCATTGTCTCTTGGCTTTATGTGCAGTCAAACCCACTTATAACAGTTTTCAAATGCCATGAAAATACCATTGTTATAACCAATAATTTTCATAACCAAGTCGCACAAAAAATGCAGTGAAGACAAACATTTAAGCATTTTAATTGGACAGAAAGAAGTACGACAGACCCTATCTGTAGCATTACTGGTTTTAACTATATATTGCTCCGATGTAACAATGAGCAGCTGCTGCACTGTGAACATTAATGTGTATTCTATGGTGAAATAAACCACTTACTATGATGTTCCCATGCCTAATTATTGGTTATAACAATTAAATCTGTCTTCTGAGCGTCTCTGCCGAAAAGAAAAAGAACCCGATATCCAGGAAAAGAAAAAAAAAATGCTAGCCACTTCATCACACCAGCCTTTGTGCCAAGTTCCCTGCAGGGCAAGCCTCCTTCTTTTTTTTTTTTTTTTTTTTCATTTTGAGGCAATGCAACAAAAGCGTGCCATGTGGGGTGCGCAGCACAAGGACAAGTGTAGCAATGTGGCTGTTTTTTTTTTTTTTTTTCTTGAGGATTTCACATTCTTTTTCCTTTCGGCGCACACACCCAGTAGCCACATGTAACTGTTATAGCTGATAAGGCGACATGGGAGCATTGTAGTAAGTAGTTTATTTCGCCAAAGAACACATAAAATTTGAAGTGTGCATGGACTGCTCATTGTTGTATCCGACGTATTATTAAAGCCAGTATCATTATAAATAAATTTGATTGTAGATTAACCAACAAAAAAACTTGACAATTTCTTGGTTCCCCTAATGAAGAGAGAAACAGGCTTTAATGATATGCTGGAGATCTAGCTCTAGACCTCAACAGGAAGTATGTCTTGTGTGTGTCACACCAACAAAAGAAGCCTTAGAATTGGTGCGCGTGTGGTGACGTACACCCAACAAGCCACAATGCATCTGAAATGTTGCTGCAGACACATCAGCATCCACTGTCACTGCCGCACCCGAGCGGGAAGTAGACGCTGAAGGTGCAGACGAGTTTGACGACGACGAAGAGGCCATCAAAGCGGGCGAGGAGCCAATCTCGCACCCCGCCGTTGGGCCACGATGGCCCACCAAGGTGTTTGCGGCCGAGTCACTGCACAAGATCATCACGCTCTGCGAGGGCCACAAGGCACACTTCGACCTCGCCCTGGCACGCGAAGAGCGCTCCCTCAATCCAAAACGTAAGCATTTTCACACATGCTTCAAGGTCTGCTGTTAGTCAGGTCTTGTGTCTGTTCCCGAAATTAAACAGTGGAAGATCATTATACAGTGGACTCTCTTTAAACGGAACCTCAAGGGACCAGGGAAATTGGTTCCGTTTATCAGGAGTTCCATTTACTGAGAGGCAAAGTTGAATACAATTGCATGAGCACAGGACCGACCAAGCATGAGGATGGTGTTCTGTTTAAGAGGCAGTTCCGGTTAAGCAATTTCAGTTTATCGAGATTCCACTGTAGTGAAGCCTCTATCCGACGCAAAAGTACCTTCATTATTGCCAATATTCGTTACATGCTGATACTAGCAAGAAACATTTTATTTAATTCATTATATGTGACATCTTGTTATGTCCGTGTACATTGCATTGAGGCTCAACTGTATATACATACCAGTGCAGCCATTTGAGTACTTGTTGCTTTATTTACGTATATTACATTGGACTCCTTGCTTGCTGGCTTCTGCCAACTAAAGTCAAGTGAAAAGCAGTTAGTATAGAACACAGGAGAAGAAGTAGAGATGCTCTAGGATATGTTGAATTGAGCAAATAAGAGGCCATTTTTGGTCACAAGCAAAAAAGAGAGAGAGAGAGAGAGAAACATTGCAGATGTTCAGGAAAAATGAAAGTAGAGTGTGAATAATGTTACTTGACGTCGAATTAATGGGAACATCCCATATCTATTCTTGAAAGCCTGTACACAGAGCTTTTTGTGATTTCGTTTACTGTTGATGTGTATTGCTTTCTATTTATTTATACTTTTTTTTTTATATTCCTTGCAATGTCATGTTACGAGTTTGCATTTCTTGCTTTATTTGGGAGGCTTGGCTGTAGCATGTTACCTCATTTGCACCAACTCACACTTGAGTCAACAGTGTGCTGCAACTTCAAAGTAATTTGTATAACATATTTTTCTTCTTCTTCTTCTTTTTTGTGGCACGCTTTCTAGTTCACAGCCTACCCTATTACTAATCGTAAAGTGTGCGAGTCACAGTTTTGCCTTTGAGATGGCCAATGCCTGCACTGTTTCTTTGTCAACACAGCCATATTGCAGAGTAGTCTTCCAGTAGCCACAATATGCCGAACTTTCTAGGTAATCTCTGTAAAGTGCACGCTTATCTTTGCCAACCAGCATTGTCGATTTCATTGCAGAGGACTTCTTAGTGCTCCACCTCTCTGACTTGGTCCGCATGGCGTTTATGGCTGCCACTTCAGACAGTGACCCGTTGCGCCTGGAAGGGTTAAAGACGTTGCAGGTTAGTGGGCGAGCCATCTGGTATTCTGAACGGACTCAATTCCGGCGTACACATAGTCATAAAGATAACCTGCCTGACATGAGCATGGTTGTACTTTGTTCCCAAAGCTCATCATTGACAAGTTCTCGCAAGTACCTGAGCCAGAGTTTCCTGGTCACGTCATTCTGGAGCAATACCAGGCACAGGTGAGTCACTACCATGCATCACTAGTGCCAAGGCTCGCTCTTTTGGTGATGGCCAACATTGACTCTTTGCCCTTTTCTTTTTTTTATTTAACGTTTGGCAACAGGTTGGAGCAGCTCTGCGTCCTGCATTCTCACCTGAGACACCGTCTCACGTCACAGCCATGGCTTGTCAGGTATGCTATGACACAGCTGTGCAGTGACGCATCTGTGAAGGGAAGAGCATGATGTAATGGCTTCTTTCAGTGGAGTTGAGTCTACTTTCAGTTATGCAGAAGGGAACAAATTATATGCATAATGGCTAATGCATTTTTAACATGGCTGTCACATTCCTGTCTTTGTTTTGCATCTTCTACCTAGTTTCGTACTGATGCGCAAGCTTCTGTGATAGCACCGCCATGTCAAGGTTAAAAATTAAATATAATAAAATAAAACCTTCTATAAACATGTACGACAGATGGCAGAAACGCGCAAGAGTGGTGGCCTTGCACTATGGCGCGAATATTTGAATGGAAAATCACGACGGTAGCGGTGCACAAAGTTCCAGTAGCCATCCCTCCCATCTGTGGATGCGCGTTCCACAGTGCACTAACAAGAACCCAGACTGAGCAAACCCAGAAAATATGAAATATGAAACAGATGGCGGAACTATCTCGGAGCTCTCTCTTGTTACTGCGCTCATACAACTGGAGGGAGTGGAGGACGTACTGGTACATCAGTGGCATGGTGGGACAGATGAGGAAACGTACCGATTCATCTGTGAAGCTGAAAGGGTTACGTTTTGGTGAGCCTCCTCTATTGGCCTCCATGCATGGTCACTGTTCTCATGTTGTCTTAGTCTTATTACGCTTTCAACATTGATGCTTAGTGCATCGTGTTGGTTTGGAAACTAACTTTCAAATCATGGAAGTATGTCAGGCTACTGTTTACATTGCAGACGTTTTTTTTGGAAGTCTGTTGCTTTGATCAGGCCCATGCAGGTGAGGCAGGCTCAGTATTGTAGCCACAAATGTAATTTATTTTTTTATATTACCAATGGAACAAGACCTTGCAGCACACTCTTGAATAGTGTAAAAACCTAAAGCATGAACTCTTAAAAAAAATTTCAGGAGACATCTATTGACTTAGATCTTGGTTTCTTTAGCCATGTTCCTCGTCTGTAACTTGAGGTTTGCACTTGCGCATTTACGTGATACTCTAAGCAACCTATTTAACCTTAATGACCTCTTGGTTGAGCGCACACCAGTGTGATTGTGTATACTGTAGTGGACGATGAAGACGTTGAGCGCAAGAAAAGGTAGAATTTCATTTTCTTTCAGAAAGATGGCAGTGTCCTTGAGGCAGTGTCCTTGGACCCTGATCGAGCTCTGCTAGATTACTTAAACACTATTGCGCCTGTGTAGTGCATTGTGGCGCAAAGTGCGGCAGAGAGCCAACCGCAATGGTGATGGCAGCATGCAAGGACCCACACCTGTGAACAGTAAGGAGTGAGAGAAAAGAGAAGTGCCCTGAGCCCCCATGCCTTGTCTATGTGCAGGTTTGCAGTGCCTGGATTGGTAGCGGTGTGGCCCGCGATCTGAATGACCTTCGACGAGTCCACCAGCTGCTGGTGTCATCGCTGACCAAACTGCAGAAGGGGGCCAACTCGCTGTTGTACAACGAGGGTGCTTCCACCCTCGAGAAACTGGCCATCCTTAAGGCATGGGCCGAGGTGAGCTGACCCAGAGGCACCAAGTTTACCGTGGTAGTTATTATGGATTTTTCTTGCATCAGTGTGTCTGTTCATTTGCTCTGCCAAAAGACTAGCACGATCGCTTTGCCTTGGCAGCGGTAAATTCAAATGTAAAACATCAGAGAAAAGAAAGTGCCACATGTATTGAGATTGAGCCTTTAATGTACATCCAATTTAACTGTTCCTGGAATGCTCCTGAAAGATTGTTCAGAGCCAAAAAACACAGCTGGAAGACTAAATATTCACTGCATGGACCATTTACCAAAGACACTAATCGCTAATGGCGACCTCTGTGATGGCGTTGCAGGTGTACATAGTTGCCATGGAGAAAGAGCATGAGAGAGGGGCACCCAAGCGTACCTGTGGCGATTCGAGTGACCAGGAGGAGTGCGATGCCGGCGAAGACGACACAGCAGGCAGGGAGTCGCTGCTGAAGCTGGTCTCCCCCGAGCTTCTCTGCCTGAGCCGCTACTGGCTGGCGGCACTCAAGGACCACGCTTTGCTGTCTCTTCCTGCGGGTGAGCCAGCTGGTGGCACAACTTTGCCGAAATGGAAATACGGGCTAGCTCGTCTTGCAGAGTGGGTAAACCACCATGGATTAGACGAGGGACAACCACAGAAACTAGACGCACGGGACGCTAACGTACAGCCGCCCTGTGTGCCTCGTTTCTGTAGTCGTCCCTTGTCTAATGCAAGCTGATGTTGACATTCTTGAGCAATAATTTTCTTGGATATGACTGCTTTCGCAAGATTGCACATCGCTCGGCACTAGCTGCATCGAAGTATACGATTGACTGCATTCCTGGCACTTTGCAAAGATAGTGAACTTGGCACAAGGACCGAAACACCGTCAGCCACATAGCACACCGAAGCATCCTGTGCCAGATTATGGGAAACACAATTGTGTATAAAGATCAAAAGTGTATAAAGATTAAGAAATTGAGCAAATTTTGTCTAGAGGGTGTAAATACAACATGGTACTTTGCCGTGGCAATACATGCGGGAGGGCAGTACACTGCACGCAACTATTTCCGCCCACTTGTGGAATTTGTGAAAACGCGCTTGTTCTTCACAGACAAATACACCAGCGGAAAGCCTCCTGCAACAAGGTGCTTCACGATACCCCACCGGTGGAGAGCTTTTGTGTCGCCCCTCATAACCAGAATCTTAGATAAGTGCCCGATTCAGGCCACAAATAAAAGCTGTCAGCAACAGCTCACAGAAATGCCAGGCCTGAATGCAGCAATAGGTGGTGTTCAAATCCACGCCGCAGTGGCGGCTTCCTCTTAGCAACAGAAGTGGACCTCAAAGGCTTGGCTTTTACTGGCTACAGGAGCCAGCAGCATTTGCACAGGCGAAAACATGTTATGGCAGCCATGTTTTAGACTATACCTGCAGCATGTGTTGCAAGGAATCGGAAAGTCACTTACGCGGGCAACACAACGGGCTCACTGGTATTTTCTTTATCTGTACCGTAGAGACCAATGCCACACTTCTTTCCAGATATTTTAGAAGACACAATGTCATCTTTCGCAGAGTTCTCAAGCCAGTTGCCTCATGATGGCGGTGCGTTCTACACCTCCGACACGGTGGAGTCCGCAAGACCCCACTACCGGGATGCATGGCCGCCTATTCTGCATGCTGCATCATTGTGGCTGACACAAGGTGGTGGCTTTGAAGGTGGTCTGCATCAGGAGGCGCCACCGGACGGTCTAGGAACAGGAGGATTACGCGGGGGAGCATCATTCCTGCACCTATCTCGCAGTTCACAATCTCAGACACCCCAGGAAATCAACCGTGACTGGTTCTACCTGCTCTTTGGTAAGTCTGTGGTTTACTTGCTTACACCAGCTGAGACGCTAGAAGGCTTTGTATAGGGCTTGCTAGCGTAAAGCTCCAGAATGGACTGGATCTGAATTACGGTGAGCCCGTAATGATGCTATTCTAGACTGAACATGTCGGCGTAACTAATAATCTGTGAGCTCATAATTAAGTCAAACTTGATTAGATTAAACATGTTGGCTTGACTAATAACAGTGCCATATTATTCTGAGGCAGCAACAATGCACGCACTGCAGGTAAAGAAGATAAATTCTTTCTTGTGTGCATGCGTTTGCAGCTGCCGTGATCCAGTGATCCAGTGATACACACCCACATCGTTTTGTACAACTTGCTGTACAAAACAGCTCCCTTGGAGAAAGACAAAGTCATGGCTGAATATTGCATGAATCTTTATTGCATGCGAAACAAGTGGCCTTCATGATCTTTTTCCTACATTGCCTGCATTGTTTAAAAGTAGCACTATGTATTTTGCCTGTGTTTTCTAATTATACTATAGCGTAGAAGGGGTTATGAAAACTGCAGATTTCGAAGAACAGGTAATGTTGAATATGAGTGGGTAAAGCTCGACACAAAGAAAGTACTGTTGCTCTCATTGACAGCACAAGGCTTACAGCTTATTTTGTTCTGCATGTTTGTGCCGTAGGCTTTTACTTATTTACGAGTTCAGACTGGATGGGTTGTTTGCACATTTGGAATAGCATCCCTTAAACTTATCTTACTAAAAGGAGAGTGTAAATTAAATTGTGGGGGTTTAATGTCCCAGAGATGCACAGTGGACTATGGGGACTCCTCGGTGAAGTCTCTTGATTAATTTTAACGCAGTAGTGTTAAGGGCCCTGTGTCGCAGAAAATCCGGTGTCGGCGTCGGATGCCATTTTGGCAAAAAGACTTTCAAGCAGCCCATACCCAGGCCCTCCATGTGGGACAAGGAACTTACTGAAGTAACTGCATTTCTCAAGCTAAAATATGTAGAAAAATCGTAAAGTACGACTTACACACATCCTACAGACATGATAGCTCTCGGATTGTCATTTGAATATGCGAGAAAACATCATTCTGTTACGCAAAAACTCAAACAAACCCTTTTTCCAGCATTTCTACAATTCATAGACCGCTGACGGCATCCACCATTCGCGCGCGCCGGCACGTGAATATCTTGAAGTCCACGTAGTGGTGCCCCTACTCCCTTGAAACACTTCCAGATGGCACTCACCTCCACCGCATCGCATTCCATGCAAGGGGCCGCATTTCTACCAGAAAGCTTGCCTTTGTGCATGGTGTTCACCTTGAGCGTTTCTCGGTAGACATTACAGTTACATACATTGCAGTTACCGGGAAGTGTGAGAAGCAGTCAGGGACTGCTTAAAGATGTGCTGTCTTTATGTGCTCCAAAGATGTGGTGCACGAGTGTATTTGCATTCAGCCCCTGTAGGAACATGCTAGGTCGTCTGGCAACCGGGGCCCTTAGCGCTTCTGTCAACCCCCTTCCCCCCCCCCCCCCCCCCGAGTGGTAGTCGAGGAAGGCGAGGATATCGACAATTTTCGGGTGTCTTCCGACGTATATGACACCCCCCCTCCCCCCTACTGGCCCCGTGCACCCGGGGCCCACGGCACCCCGGCCACCCCTGTTGCTACGCCACTGGGAACATGGCTGCCATGGCGGGGAGTCGAACCCACAGTCTCACGCTTGGCAGCAGAACGCCATGGCCACTGAGACACTGCGGTGGGTAGCGAAAGTAGAAATCTGGATTACCTGGAGAATAAGCAAATGTGGAAGGTATATGGTGGCATAACCTTCACTTTCAAGTTCCCAGGTCTGGTGACCTCAGATACTGTGGCATTGTGACCAGCTGATGGGAGTTTAGTTCCTGTTGGTAAAAATAATTCCGATTAATTAAACAGTACAAGTAAGAAAAGGATTCAGCTTGGCCACTTTTGCAGGCTCTTATTGTAGTACAGGAGCCCAAAACAAGGATGAAAAGAATGCCACTATGACGGTAAAGACGAGGTAAATTCGAAAACTTCGCCTCAAATTGTTTTCCTAATGGTATTTTTTGTTTTAGAAATGAATGTGTCACCATTATGTATGAACTTAGCCTGATTTGCCTACAGTGTTCCTATAACGGAAAATGAAATGTAGGTATGGCTTTCTTTCATCCTTGTTTGGCTTTGATGCCAACTTGGTCTGCTAAAGAGAGAGAGAGGGGGGGGAGAAGGAAAGGCAGGGAGGTGAACCAGGCAGAGTCCAGTTTGCTACCCTACATGTGGGGAGGGGAATGGAGAGAGAGAGAAAAACCAAACTTAGGTGTAGGATGTCTATAGTCGGGCACTCAAGTCTGTTGCCTTCAGGTAGTGGTCTGCTAAAGAAGCAGCAGATGCTTGCCATGTTGATTCCTTGTTCTCTGTCGTCTCTTCCAGGCATCTGCATGGAGGCCCTGTGCGGGCAGCGAGTGTCCGACACACCTGAGTGCGTTCCCATCTGCCTGCAAGCATTGTACCAGCTTCTGAGCCATCCCTTGCCAACTGAGATCCTGGGAAAGGATCTGCAGCTCTCGGTGGAGCTCTGTCACGTTCTCCACAGGTGTGGCTCTTCACACATTGCAAGGATAGAAAACTGGGCAAGCTGGATTACATTTGTGATGTGGCAGGACAAATAAGAGACACAGACGAAAAAGAAGGAAGGGCACAGGTGCTTGTCTTATCGATTTTTTTCGTCTGCGTCTATTATATGTGCCGCTACATCATAAACATTTCAAGGGCCTAGCAGGAGTCTCTGTGGTCGTGGACCATGGAGACCTGCAATCAGGGGCATCAAAAGTGTTTGCTGGCTGGAGAAAGAGTGGGGGAGAGGGAGAGTACAGTCGCTTTCTACTTGCCGATCATGACCTGGATGTACCGGGCACACAGCATTAAAGAAAAAAAAGGCGTGCAAGATAGATGACGATTATTGTTTGGGGACAAGATATGCCCTAAGTGGTGTAAACTTCAAGTTCTCTGAGTGAATGGGAATCATCCATAAGTTCTAAGCCTACCAAAATATTTCCTGCAAAAGTTATTACAGGGAACTGTAGCAGCGCGGTCATTCAGCAACCATGAGAATGACAGGTAGTATACATAGATTTGTCTAATCATCATGCTTCACAAATTCTTGCAGCGTTATCTATTATGGTTCGTGTTCCTAAATTTCACAGTAATCATATTTTTCTAAATGCATGAAGCCAATAAGACGCTGCACGCACATGCATAACCATTGTGAGTTGTTGCGTCTGTAATGCTGTACTTTGTCAAAAATGATCAATTTACAAAGTGGCTATGCTTTTTGAAGCCAGAGGGATGAAGTGTGGGATGTCTGGCTCTTGTGTCGACCGGAGCTGCAAGTGTGGTGGTTCATCCAGCATGGCAATGATTGACAGTCTGTGGATTTGCTTAGACTTTGTCTTTCTGGCATCAGACGGCTGCCTTGTGACTTTGTAAATGGATCATTTTCTACAAAATGTTGCCTTTTGGATGAAAAAATTCACTACGGTTATGAATGTGCCCATACTAGCATCTTACTACCTTCATGTGTTCAGAAAAATGAAATTGCTGGAAAACTTAGAAACACAAACCGTAATTAAATCATGCTCTAAAAAATGTGTGAAGCCACAAGCATGGCAATTAGACAAATCTGTATACTACCCCATCATTCTCGGTAGCTAAATGACTGCATCGCTAGAGTTCCCGAAGGTAATTTTTTGCAAACAGCCCCTGCATCGCTGCTTACGACTCAGTGATACATATAGACTAAATAGTAAATAAATTGTGGACGTTTAAGTGTACCAAATGTGTGCTGGGCTATGACAGAAGCCATAGCAGAGATCTCTAGATTAACTTTTGTCTACTTGTGATTCCCTAACATGAACTCGGCTCTTAATAAGAAATAAGCAGTTTTGCATTGTGCCCCAGTTGGACTGTCGAATGTTATTCGGCGGCCTGTTGCTGAACAGAAATGTCACAGCCACTGAATAATCGCGGCAGGAAGCACACACTGCCATTGTCTCTCTCTCTCTCTCTCTCTCTCTTTGTTTTTGGTCTGCGTGTCAGAAGCTTGCATAGAAGCTTCCGGTTCATTGTTGAAATTGTAAAGTGCGGTAATTTCCTTTGCTTAGCATGCATCTAACCTTGTCGCTGCAGGATGTTGCTTGCCAGGGACAGTGCGGAGTGTCAGCTGATGGTTATGAAGATAGCCAAGCTCATTGTGGCGGCCTGGCAAGAGTCTTACGATGCTGAACGAAAGCAAAAATTGAGAGGTGAGAGCTTCCCCCTGCTGCCTTGTTTTACCAGTCGGTGCTCTAAATACTGCAAAAAATGCCCTTGTTCTCATTTTTCAGGCTGTTGCCGCACCTTCTAAGCTCAAAATATTTGAACATCGGGTCTCTAAAATAGGGTAGTTTCACATTGGACTATGTTAATGCATCATCTTTGTTGCATATTGTGGTGGCTCATTACACGCAGAATTTCAGTGTCCACAGCTTTGCTTGAGAAGGTGGGATTTGTAATGCCACCTTGTGAGGTGTTAGCTCCATCTGTATGGCACATCAGAGTGCACAAGGCAGCATAAGCTAAGTAGTGAATGAAGCTTGTTTGTACTGTGACCGAGTCTGACCCGTTTGCACCAGGGTGGCAACTCTAGAAGTAACTACACTGGGAACGAAGGAACTGTGTGGTACTAACAGACTGCTATTTTCTTTTTTTCTTTTACGAGCAAAAACATGATAACCCCGATCACTTGTCAAAGGTGAAAAACGGAAAGTGGAACTAAACACACATGGGAGTCAATATTTTGTAGTACCTTCAAGCAAGACAGAAGTTCACTAGGCCGGAGACTTGAAGTGATTGGCAGTAGTCGAAGAAATGTTGCTAGATCCAGTGTTTCAACAAAGGATTTATGCGGTCCATGTACATGTAGCTCGGGGGCGGGGAACACTATGCTGTGTTTTGTACTGTGATAGAACTTCAGTGACTTGGCTGTTTCAGGGCAACAGAAGGTAATCTCAGGCCCTGTAGTTAGCACACAACTGAAGAAGAAACTGGATTTGTAACATAAACTGGGACTTCAAAGTCTTTGTGTGGTCCCTGGTCACGGCGCCTTAAAGGGTAACAAATCTGTGACAAATAGAATAGACATACCATCTATTGGCATTCTTTCCATTGTACCTACAACCAGTCATGGCTATGTTGTTGAGATAATTGAGAAAGTTGTGATTCTATTACAATTATTTTTCTTTTCATGTTTTATCAGTGGTCTAAACAGTGCTCTGTTCACATTATCATGATCAGCTGGTAGAGGGCGGTGAATGATAAGAAAGCAGTAGAATTTAGTTGAGAAGAATCCTTCTGTTATCCCCACCCTGCATTATACTGCAAGAATGGATAGGTAAATGAATAAGAACTGACCACCTTTCTCCAGATCTGCAAAGACATGACAGGGTTGGATATTCACACTGGTAGCATTATCTGCCATCAGTGTGAATGACATAGTCCCTCAGTGAACTCTTTCAGCCATAGCCACTGCTGTCGGACGAATAAAATCAAAACGCCTTACTGCCTCCTCCATATTCAGTCCCTCCTTAACAAATATGTGCTGATTAATGTTTCACACTTGCCTACGTATTGTATTTACTCTATTCTAATGCACATTTTCTCTTTTTCCTCTTTTTCATAAAACATTTGCTAAAAACTAATGTACACGTTAGTTTCGATTACGAAACAAAAAGTGCATTACTGGCAGGCTATCATCATTGGCATTTAACGTTTCTGTAATCCAATCCAACCTGCACGTCACTGCCATTGTGGAAGCTGCAGTAGCTCTGTGCCTTTTCCACAAGTTTGTTATGCTATATTATTTTTTAAACGCTATAATTAGGCTGCCATGGTATTCAAGGCACTTAAGAAATACAGTATCTCAATTGCTACAAGCAGCACAGAAGACGAGGGGGCTGTGGTCAGTTGGCAGCGATAAGGAGGACTTAAACAGCGACAATAAGTGACGTTCAGTCTACTGTAGCTGAGTACAATGAGAAAATGAAAAGAAATTGCCATTACTGTCTCTTAATATAAAAAACTGGTGAGTGAACAATCAAAGGCATTACATCATTAATTTTTCTTCAAGTGCGAAAACCGGGGTGCATGCTACAATCGAGGGCTACAATTTTTATTTCTAGCCGCAAAAATCGAACTCGCGATAGAATCTAGTAAATGTAAATGTAGTACGTGTAAATGTGGACCTTGGACTGTGTGTTCAAACTGACAGCATAGCACTAACCAGTTTTTGCCACAAAACACAGCAGAAACTGAAGCTGTTTGCAATGTCTCGCTTGTAGAGGTGGCCCCGGCGAATCAGGAGCCCCGCGGCCTGGCCGAGACAGTGCTGGCCACTGTGGGCGAGGGTGGTGAGAGCGGAGAGCTAGTGGCTGGCCAGTCAGTGGTGCACGCCCTGCTAGAGGTGTGCCTGTGCCTGCTGGTGCGGCAACTGCCCCAGCTCAGCCCGCAGCTGTCCTCGGCGCTGCATGGTGTACGGCACAGGGCGCTGGGCTCCCGGGCCCTCGACTCGGAGTCGGGTCAGCTCATAGCTGCTGCTCTGGGAGTCGTCGCAGACCTGCCCCAGCTCTGCTCCCCTGCCGGTAAGGATTATGTGCATCCATCAACATTTGCGCTTTTCGAGCTTGAATTACGCATTGCACGATTGCGTAACAAGGTTTGATTGCAGTATTCGTACAGTCTACTATTCGTATGACAAGTTGGGTGCGATGGTGTTTTCTGATCTCCTGCCTGGATGTGGCGCAGGCTGCATGACGGTGGTGCCCACCATCCTGTTTCTTCTGACGAGCGTGCTGAAGGAGGTGGCCGTCCAGCCCGGTCAGCCAGTCTCCACGGGGGGCCTAGTGGTCACCATGGCACCTGTCAACTCAGTCCTGCAGGGGCTCAAGGCTTTAGCCCTGCTGCCACTGCACCAGAATACCGAGCACTCCAAGCAGTGGGTGGCTCTCTTGCGAAGCACCCTGTCCCGCATCATTGACTTCACCAAGACCAGTGAGCTCTTGGGCCATTCCTTTTCCTCCTCAACAAAGCGCACTTGCTGTTTTGCTGTATTGAGCACCGAATATCATATGAAATGAACCTAGTGAATGCAAACTCTTGTGCAAGATGAACAGCTTGGGAACTGTTGTGCAGTTCCTGTAGATGCTGTATACATCAGTTAAGCTGAGCCTGTGATAAGCCAAGCAGATTTTTTTGCATTTCGGATTCCTTCGTGTCTGTACTAAAGGGAGTGTAGTAGATTTAGTATCTTGGACAGCGCAAAAGGATGGTGATAGGAAAGATGCACAACAAATGTGCTGTATCATGCTTGCCTTCACAGTGAATTGCTCAACATGCCCTTTTGCACCTTCGGAGCTTTTGCTGTGTGTGTGTTCTCCATATTGGCTTTTTTGTGTAGAAGGTGTATCGTCATGGTGTAGCATTATTAACTGAACTATATTTTATTGATAATGAGCCATAACATATGTATGCTAAGATTCTAGGCTATGCTTCAGAGCTCCCAGTGGTGTCAGGTTACTTGTTCATTCATTTTGTTGTTTATTCATTTATTGTGTATTCACTATTTAGTGTGTGTTAACCACAAATGCTTGTTATTAGCTTAAGAATATCGCACTACTTATAAACAAAAGGCAAATAAACGGCAATGAATGCAGAGTCAGCATAAATGTGCGCCTTAGTGCCGTGTCAACATCAATTCGAACGCATTGAGCCCATTTATTGAGTACCAAGTGCCACTTTTATGAGTGCCCCTGCCTCTTCTGTGTTTAGAGCATGTTGCACCTCTCATTTGTTGCATTGTGTTTCTTGCATGCTGTCTTAAGGAATTGAGCTCAGGCTCAAAATGGGTAAGCAGGTTTTCTTCAACCAATGAAACACACATCCGAGCGTTTCTGTAATTGGCAGATCTGTTGTCACATAGAGGTGGAATTTATTAACTTAATGGAGCTGCGATTAATGAACGAGCCAACTGGATGCTGGTTAAAGGGACACTAAAGGTTATTATTAAGTCAACGTGGACTGTTGAAATACCATCCCAGAAACCTCGAAACGCTTGTTTCGTGCCAAGGAGAGACTTATTTTAAGAGAAAATGCGTTCTGAAGCGTCCGCGTACCTCTAGCGCAGTTCAAATCGCCCGCCCTCCGATCGAGGAGAACTGACATCATGGTCTCATAGTGACGTTGCGCCATCGGTGAGTAGAACGGCGTCCGCAGACGGCGCTACGGCTTTTCTGCGCAAAACGCGAACGCGCGGCCAGAAACAGAGCCAAGACAGAGCCGACAGCAGAGCGAAAGCGGGAGTATGGTGGCTAGCGGAAGGAGAAACGAATTACGTCCCACGTTACGTCCCACGGCACACGGAGAGTCCGTTTTCGTTAAACTATAGGCTGCAGCGAGCTCGCAGCGTGGTCGGCGTGGTCTATGAGAAGCGACGAGCCTTTTCGCACTCGCAACAGGGCATAAAAATGTGCGAATCGACGCAAAACTCGGCCTAGAAACGTGCTTCGCCACAGCCAGGGCTCAATACGACCCAAGCTGGCACGACCCAGATGTCGTTTCCCGCACCGCCACCAGGCGCCGCTACTATACCTCACACTCCAGCGCAAGACGCCCATAAGCTGGTACTTCATTCCATGACGCTAACTTCGACGCTCGTCGCAATGGACCCTGACACCGATAGATTGGCTCGCGATGGTGGGCTCAACTTGAGCGATTTGAGCACCGACGAGCGCGACCTGCTTCTGAGGGCTCGCACTGCCGGCGTCGTTGCGTACTACGACGGCGGCCTCGACACCGGCTCTCCGGAGCGGGAAAGCAACGAGGGCTTCCCACGACATCACATGGACGTGGCATTCTCGCTGCTTGTTCCAAATGAAAGTTTCGCGAGCAGAACCCTCACAGCACGACGCGATAACGAAACTACTGAAACTCCAAAGCGTGCGCGGCGCAGAGTCGAGCGAAAACGAAACCTTTCGAACACCCATATTACTGAAGGGTAACGTCAAAATGTTATTTTTTCCTAGAATCGAATAGACGTAGACAAGTAGCATTTTTTCCGGCTTATAATCGAATGAAATGATATTTTTAATACGAGTAGTTGAGTATTAGTAACACAAATTATGAGGAGACCTTTCGTCATCGGGCTAGTACCGGAATGTCGCTGGGGGGTCTCAAATCGTGTCATGCATTTACCTCAATTTCTCGGTTACTAAAGCTCTGTTCGCGATTATATTGACGCCTTAGACGTTCTAGAACATTGCTCTACCACTTTAACTTGAGTTTCTGGTAACCTTTAGTGTCCCTTTAAGGTGATTGCATGCAGAAAACTTCTTAATCTCCTAACCGTGTAGTGTGAACATTGCATCTATCTGCCCAGTGGGTCCATGCAAACTATACCAGTTCTTGTATTGCTGTGATATGAAAAATACTGAATGACCCCTGTGGTATCATGCTGCCTAAATTGTAGAACCTCGTTCAAACGTTTCCGGGAAAAACACGAGAAAAAAAAAGTACTGACCAGGAAAATTTACAATCCAGTCACCAAAAAAATTGACTCAACAGTGGTTGACGTCTACGCAATGCAAAGCGTTGCACGAATCATTTCACCACGAGATACCAATGCACACCGAGATGATGAGGCCCACCTGTCTGAAATGCTCATTGTCAGCAAGCTTACAGTTCCCACTCCTCGAATTTGGCCTGAGCCAGCAGATTCTTCAACTGGGACATTTTGGCAAGAAGTTTTGATGTGCCCACTCACGAATCACTGCGGCACAAGACGCTGACGCACGTAGTGGAGCCCAGGTTACCCAAGACGCTCGTAATTGTTTTCATATTATGTGGCGTTTTAAGACGGCGACGTAAAACCAAAACTAAATCGAGCTGGTGGGCAACTAGGGAATACTATGCCACCAGAAGGAAACATTACACTTCGTGCCACCAGTAGCAGAAAATGGCAATGCGTTTGGGTTATCACCTGTTAAAGGCATGCAGTAAGCTATGGCACTACGCCCCACATGCTGTGAAACAGATGGGTTAAGTTGCTTATCGCAGTAAGGCCGGCGGCGATGGCTGTGAATGCGACGTGCAATAACTCGCGAGGAGATTTTCCGGTACCGAACTAGGAAACTGAGTGCGCCAGCATTTTCACGTGAGATGGGTGGGCGAGTATTGTGGCGAAACTTCTACGGCAGGCGGCTACCGTTCTCGATCGCATGCGCCTTGCACCTTTGCTCGTATACATGGGACCTAGTAGCCAGAAAACATATCATACAATCACACTTTGGCAACATACTGAATGTTAGTGCCGAGAAACCTTGTTTTCCTGGAACATACGAACTGGTTAAAAAAAAGGCCTAACTGTAGTGGGCCACTTTCTGTGTTCTCGATTGCAAACATTGGCACCGAGAAATTGTACATAACGGGATTGCATCAACGAAGTGCTACTCCATATATATGCGTACCAGTACTCTTTAAGCACAGCCATAACTGTGAGGTTCTGCAGAGCTTCAGCAGCTGCTGATTCCTGCTGTTCAACATGAAGCTTGACAGTGACTCGCAGACCATTTGAGGATCCGTGACACAAATGGGCACGATGACATGATACATTGCTCAACCAGCTGGTTATATAACAAGAGTGAGCATATGCAAGCAGAATACTAGATAAACACATCTTAGCATGCATTTATATTTATTTTTTGCTTAATAGACAGTTCTAGTTTAGCGTACACAACTATAGCGTGCGCTATAGTATAGCGGACGCTAAGCAATGCACATTTTTGGCAGCTTTAGCTGGCCTGCGAGATCTTTGGATCTCAGGCGTCATGTGCCGTCGTTACGGCTATCTCCTGACTGTAGCGATAGGTGGCACTGACATCTCAAACATTTCTTTCGTCAGACTTCAACTCGTTCGAAATGAGAAGCGATCTTGAAAACACCACAGGGTTATCCATAATACTCTGTAGTCGAAGCAGCCTGAGACTAAGAGAAAGCCGTTTACTCAGTCATTTACTATGAATGAAGTGCATTTTACAAAAGCAACGCCAAATTCAATTCAAAGCGGGCAGCCGGGACTGCCACCATGTTTCACGCAAACTCCACAAACCACGCAAAGACGCTAACGCTAAGTCTGAGAAATAGTGTGCATACGTTATATGCTATGAGTTGTTTAGCGTTCTGCACATGCGCAGTGACGATCCACTATTTTATAGCATATGCAATGGTATAGCATACGCTAAACTAAAACTGTCTAATGATGTGTGTGGTTGTTAGGGTGATAAGGGAACGTGAGGCACTATAGCCACCATCACGCAAATCTACGTGTCGTGTTGGGCACAGGTGAGGAAACGGGCAAACTGGATGACATCTCTATGCTGCTGGCCATCGCCATGTTTGTGCTGAATGCACCCAAAGAAGTGGTTCAAGTGGCCAACCTCCAGTACCCTTGCATCAACCTCTTCAAGCACGGACTGCTCAAGGAGGACATGGTGGGTTCCTTTGTGTGCTTGACAGGCTTCGGCCCTCTCGCGCATTCATCGTGGGTCTTCACATCAGCAGTACCTCGGCCTACGTTTGCTTTTATAAAAGACTTCGTTGCGGAAACGGGCTTATGCTAGTGTCTCGTTTCTTGTGTTCAGCTCGTTCACTGTAAACCATCCTCCAACCATTCCGTGTGATGACGTGTGTCATTCCACTTCCCTCCCCATCCCTCTCGTATCCCTAACTACCCTGTTCGAGACAACTGCTGGACCAACAGGAATAAAATTTGCCACATTTGAGAGAGAAAGGTAAATATTATAGTGACTCTGGGAAGCAGAATTTTGATTAAGGGCTTGCAATTCTTTTGTTTTTTCAATTCCCCAAAATTGGTAGGTTTGAAAAAAATTGATGCACGTTGTTTGCAAATCTGTAATTGTGCACTAAAAACAGATACCGCAGTTCTGTAAACTACATCCATTTAGAGAATCTAAAGCGGACAAATTTGGTATATGAATTTACAGCTTACTTCAAACAGTTACAATGATTATGATGGCTTTGTAGAAGTGCTGTTCACAAATTAGTGATATATTTTAGAGCGGTGTATAATACATCAATTTTATCTGCTTTAGATGTATCATTGGGTGCACTTTGTATAACTGTGATGTTGTGTTTCATTGCAAAGTTACCGAGTTGTAAACTTGGTAAATTCTTGAAATTTTCCAATTTTCAAAAACTTTTCTAAAATAAACTGACAGCCTAAATAAAGAATCTGCTTCCCACAGTCACTAGATCTCAACTTGTTCTTTTAAATGTCAGAATCTTTATCAAAATCAGTGCGGTGGTTGCTTAGAAAATCAATTTCTTCGTTCCCATATATTTAGATAGGAGTTCGCAAGCTAAACCTTCCTCTTAAATGACATCCCCTTAAAGTGACATTAAGTGGCAACAGCAAGGCTTGCTCTATAATCACTTTATGTGGCATCTAAGTAACTTAGGCTGCCATACTATACTGGGCACAAAATGTCCAATTATCATGGTCTGATTAACTCTCCTGTCTGTTAGCGCTGGTGTTTCTTATTGGGCTAGTTGTTACGTAATCGTGATGACTGAAGATATAAAAAAAAGAACAAAAGGATATGACAGGAAACAAGAGACACAAGATAAGCAGTATTTTAAATTGTATTCATCTTCCCTTTCTTGCAATCCTGCTCCCCCCCCCTCCCCACTTTTGAAGATCAGCATTGAGATAGCCAAGTTATAGCTGACAAGCCATATGCGACTTCACAAATCCACATATACGCTTCAGCTAGCAACACCAGTCCTGTAGTCATTTTCTACTTCAATTTCGCACATGCAGTGTATCTATTTTAAAACAAGAAATTTCTCCTGAACTATTGCCCATTCTCAAAAGCTAAGCTTATAAAGTGTGTCTTGTAAAGTGATAAAAAAAAAATAAGCGTAATCAGAAGGCAGCCAGTATGCTAGATTTTAAGCTTGTGTCTGGTGTAGCTCAAGGGCATTTTTTTTTCTTGTGCGTTTTTGATTATGCCTGTCCAGTTACCTATATCTGTTGAAATGTGTTTAAAGGGATCTGATATGGCATTGTTTTGGGATATATCAGTTGAAAAAGTGACCACGCAGCTGATGCTTGCATTCCACTGCAGTGACTACGCTCCCAACACAAGGTCACCGACAAGTCTGCTTTCAAAGTGCTGGCTAGACTTATTGGTGTTACGCTATTAGTCTCTGCTCTCCTAGATGGCTTGCAAACATGGTGCATAGCCCTCTTCTTGGATCATGTTGTCTGTGCCTCATTCTTGCCTCATGTTGTGCCTCATAGGCCTCCATCTGTTGTGTGCATTGTTTCAGCTTTGAAAGTACAGGCAGTACATTTGCTTGTGAGCAAAAGATTGAGGGACTCAAGACTCGGCTCTCATTCATTCTTCAAAGTGCTTGTTCAGAAGATGCTGTAGTTATGCAACCGAAGATAAGAAAAGCACAAGATGCCTCGGTTAAATGCTTAAATGCAGGGTTGCTGCGGTTTTAATTTTCCTAAAATTTTCATTGGCTGCATGTTGTTACTCTCACTGCATCCGCATACTTCTTGGCATTGCATGGTGTACAACATGTTCACAGATAAGTGTTGCCATCGAAGGTCCTGTCACAAATCACACCAGTACATGTGTAGCGGTTTGCTGTGCTGTGCTATGTATTTCCATGCTGTGCTATGCTGCACTGCTATAAAACAATGCTCAATACAATGGAATTCCCGCTGTAAGTGATGCTGGAGCTACAAGAGCTGTTCGTTTCATGTGATCCCTAGGTCCAGTTATGGTGCGTCCAGACCCTGCGGTCCATCTTCCAACACCAAGATCGATCAATCTCAACGCCGTACATTCATAGCCTGGGGCCAAGAGTGGTGGAGACGCTTCTTCACTGTGCAGACAACCTTGGCAGTTCCACAGGAAGCGACCTGCGCCTCAACGTTGCACTGGAGTGCCTTCAGACCCTGGAGACGCTCCTAGCGGCGGCACCAACCGACGGAAGTGAGCCACTGATTCTTTTGTTCTCCTGGAGTAGAGGGTCATGCCACATAATCGTGTTAGCTCATCCCCACATGAACGCTTGGTGCAGTGATGCTGGAGCATGGTTTGGCATTGTTACTGCGTGGGTGCAATATACTTTACTTCCGTGCAGTAAAAAACGGGAAAAAAACAATTGTTCAGGAACCATCGACAATGATTGTCAGTGTAAGATAATAGCCAAATGCTTTAGAAAGCTATCCATTTTATTAAAGGAATGACGCACTTGAAGGCCTTCATTTGTTGCAGTGAGGACGTTTAGGTAGCGCTTGTTTCCTGCAGCTGCCACAAGGGCAAAGGGCAGTAGGAGAAGACAAGGACAATCCTTCCCAAGTGCTTCAGCACAGCACCTAAACTTTCAGGTGCCCCATAGCTCTAGCGCAACAGCACGTGCCGACAGGCTCTGCTATTCACTTGCACAACTATACACGATGCTATGAAGGCATGCCTTCAACGGAGAGAAGTTCCACTTTGACATTTTCGTCCGTTGCTGATCTTCGCAACCTTCCCAATAACCATGGATGTTTAATCAAATTGGACTAAATATTGTCTTTACTGCTGCAAATGCCATATCTTGAGCTCACAAGTTCGTGAGAACTGCATTCGTATCGAAGATGTTTTAACATTATACATTTGCCGTTGGCATTCGGCGGTGGGCACGCCCTCCTACTCAGTTGTATGTATCGTCGGTGAAAGTCTGACCACCAAACACAAAAACGGGCAAAAGAGCCAAAGAAAGCTATTCGCTTTAAGGAGGAGAAGGCTGCAAGGGTGCAGCATCATTAGCATACATTAGCATATTAGCATGCTGACAACGCTTTTCATTCAGTGGCAAATCAGTTCTGTGGCAAACTCTTTTCATGCAGTGAGCGTTCAACAGTTGTTCATTTAAGAAATATTTGTAACAAGGATTTTTTTAATTACCAGACCCATTTCACGCCTTTCACAAAACGTTTTGCTAGGGCGCTTTAAAGGCTGGATTGCTTGCACACACAAATGCCCATGACAGTATGGAGAATGATGGCCACCACTGTAGCTCGATTTCTAAAGCACCGCATGCACCATGTGGAATTTGAGTTCAGTAGCTTTGGCGACAGGTTGCATTTGCCTTTCTTTGTGTTCAGTCCCAAGCTAAACCAGGAAGGTAAAGTCTGCTTACAACCAAACACGCATTATTTACCCTTATTTATCTCGTGCTCTCCTTGGCTTCTGGGGCTGTCAATTTACTTGGTACAATTTACATCGCTTTTTGGGGGGGAACGTCTTTCATTCTCGTCATTCTGGTGTGGTTTGCATGGCAAGTTTGCCCCTTTGTAGGTGTTTTTGAACCACACTGTTTCTAATTATAGATCGGCTCTCCTTTCTGAATTGCAGAGGCCCACATGATGCTGCTGTATGTGCCGGTGCTAGTGAACTTGCTGCTGGACCCTGTGACTCACCCAGCTGCCTCCACCGCCAGGAGGAAGCTTCACCAGGCAGCTCTCGGCCGGCTCACTCGAGTCGGGCCCCAGTATCCGCAGGTATAAAGTGGCACATCTTTCCAGTAATTGAGGTCACAGTGCTGAATTGTCACGAGCAAGAAAGACGACCGGGCATGCACTACTGATTCATAGCGCACCTCCGGTTGTCTTGTCCGTTTTCAATTCAGTGCTACGACCTCAATTACTGCAACGAGCCAACAAGGCCAAAAATAAGTATTCCCGCACCTCTTTCCACCCGTGTCCTTTCATGCGCATTTAACCCTGTGTTGGCTGTCGGCCCTTGAAATTTTGTGCAGTGTGGCATCTCTGAAATGGTGGTATTTTTATTAAGCCTGAGCACACATGCTGAAATTTTATTTGCAGTATGATGTGACTGGTACACTTGCTCTGCTCGTTTGCAGGCTGCTTCAAAATTCAGCTTTTTTTCGTGGAAGCTGCGCACCATACACTGGGTGCCACTACATACATCGCAGTTGGTGTAGAATTGCATTGCTGCTTTTATTTATTTGTTGTGTAGTGAAGAAGATGCACACAACGTTGTGAGCGCCGCCATCGCTGTGGCAAAAATCTCGAGCTTGGGTTATTGGCGACTCTTGGTTCAGAGCCTGGTTCAATCACTTGCGGAAGTTATGCAGATGTTCTAATGCATGCCCCTTTCCAGTGTGTGGGAAGCAAATGCGAACTTCTGCACTAGTGATACGTAAAGGCATTGTAAACATGTAAATGAGACAAAAAAAAAGATGTGAAGTCATGAGAGGTGTGTTTAGATTAAATTAAATGTAAATTTCCTTTATTGTTTATATGCACTTCTCAGTGTCATGTGTACATTGCAATCTCAGCGAAAGGAAGCATATAGTATTATTGCTGTTTGTGGATTCTTTTGTGAACAACACCAAGCAATTTCTAGGAAATCAGTGCTGTTGCTCAGACAACTAGCACATTTTATTAGCTGCTTGTGACTTTGTTGCATCATTGTATAAGCACCCGGCACTGCGGACAAGTCAACCATCGTGTTTCTTGCAGGAGTTTCGCGCAGTCATTGGCCGGTTGCCCCAGCTGAAGTCCAAGATTGAGAGTGCTGTGCGATCTGGCAGCAGAGGTCCTGAGGGTGAAAGACCGGAGACGCCGAAGACAATCCCAAACAACCAAAGTGCTCCCAGCATCAAGCTGAAAACAGACTTCAGCAACTTCACTGGCTGAGACATGCCGACACTGCGCATGACAGGTGCGATAAGAATCGTATGAAGTCAACAGACAATCAAAACCAGGGAGGGCCTAGGGCAAATTACTTGCTCTTTTTTTAATTGAAATGTAAAAATGATAAATGAGGGTTTATTGGTCAGTTGTCTTCTCCAAAGTTCATGTACTACGCAATGCCTGCTGTAGAAAGGATGTTCTACATCCGTCACCATGGCCGTGAGTTGTGGTTCTGGCTACAGGCCTAAATTTAGTACACATATAATACCCCAAAAAGTGGATAGGAAAACAGCACTATAGTAGTTCGGTTGGTCTGAGTGCCGCACGCATAAAACGAAGACGTGGATTTCACGTGGTTCACCTGCAGCAATCTTTCTTTTGTCCACTTTCACTGCTTTTTGTCTTATCATTTCTACATTACAATTTTAAAAAAGCAAGAGCCTTACCCTATGCTTGCTTTGGTTTCGTTGTCTGTTGGTTTCATGTGGTTGTGATTAAGAAAAATTGGGCCCATCGGTACCACTTCTTCAAGTGCAGTAAGAGTTTTGTTTGTTGGCAAGTTGCTGGCATAAGACTGGCAGCTCTCGCATCCCTTTTCTTTTCTATTAAGCGAGCCTCTGTGCCATATTTTGTGAATTCGTGGGAACTTGGCTAAACTTCAGGGGGCATTGCTTGTTAGGCTTTAGCTAGCCTAGCTTCAGCACAGCAGAATGCAGGCATTAGTAGAATGCCTTTGCAAGGACAGTAATTACAAAGACTATGTCATTCAAGTTACAACTGAACAAATTTGCTTAGCACACATCAAAGACATAAAAGCATATTATGCCAGTAAATATTCAAGAACCATCATCTGCATGTGTGTTCTTTACAACATTCTTTCAGAGGAATTATTGCAAGCACAAGATATCAAAACCTGTAATAGAAGTGGGCGTCTGGCTTACTGAGCACTACTTAAGCTTCACCTAAAATGTAACAATGATTGTTGCTTTGCTGGGCTAGTTGGTTCATCTTGTTCGCCGAAGTTAATATGCAACTAAGGGAAGAAAAAGCTTTAGCACAGGAAAGAGCGTCACTTGCAACTAGTTTGTTGAAAGCAGACAGGATCATATTTATAGGCGAAGGTGGCCAGGTATGCACATATGCTTGTGCACAATACTCAGACAAGTTTGCATCATTATCCAGTCATACAGTGCAGGAACTGTCGTTCAGTGCTACATAAAGCCACAAATGTATCGCTGACACAGACGTCACGTTCCACGTTGATATATTGATAACTGTATATATTTCATTCAAGCTGCATTCATACCTTCATGCCAACTCTCCAAGTTCCTTTGATAGTTTATGAATTTGGGCTTGTTTTACAATTTTGTGCATGTTGGGCCAGTATTTACGAAGAATAAATTCTGTTCACGAAAAAGTTATGCTTGTCAGCCTCTGGACTTCTTGTTGGAAGTTTTCATCTTCTGGTGGTGAAAGGACACAAGAGAGCTACTTGCTTTGAGAATGTTTATACAAGACAAATTCCTGAAGCAGGTGAAATGGGCAACAGCAAAGTCACTGAATAAGCCAGTACAATCTGGGGATGTGCTGCTTGTCAGTTTTCACTGTTGTGAGTTTGCTGCTTATAAAAGTAAATTGTCGTTGATAAAGTTCACATGTATCCCTCAAAAGAAATGTGTTCAGGGCATGCTTGCAAGAATTGCCGAGTCATTTGCAGTATCAGTTGTTTCAGCGGCAACTGTGTCTAGTTGTTGAACATAGGTGTTTTGAATATCCGTTGTGTATGTAACATGTCTTTTAATGTGGTGAACACATAATTTTCTGGGCAGTAAACTACGACCTGAGAACCATACCATGTATAGTACTTCAATTGATCAAGCATTGTTTCATTTCAGGTGCGCTTCATTGGTGCAAGCAGAGGCAAACTATCTTGTGCTAGAGCAATAGCAGTGCCAACAACCAAGAGCTGTGTTATTTGTGGCTAGTCCCAAATGGCAGCAGTACCACTGGAGAATTCCAGTGGCACCCAAGCAAGACCCTTGCAAAGCACACAATTTTAATTCCTAAGAGAAAACTTGTCTAGGCTTTTGAAGATGACCACAATCGTCTTGTTTGTTCCTGGTGTACATCCTTCACATTTGCAACTATATTACAATATCTAGAATGACGTCTATATAATTAACATACATTGGTCTGCTGGTCGGACACATTTGTGAAATTTCTACATTTTTGTGATGACATTTCTCTAACCTTTCAGCCCCTTTTCATTGTCGATGTCTCGTGACCTAAAAAAACACCCTCGTGGTTTTTTTTTCAACACTGCCTCCTGTAACGTGTGGTGTGAACAACACGTTTTTGCTGCTTAGCATTATACTAGTTAGTTTTACGTAACTGATATACATAATGCAGCTTTACTGTGTTTAGATCCTTATAGGTACCTATATTGCGAATGTTAATTCTAGAATATATCGTAAATGCGTGCCACTTTCACCCAAAATATACTTCCCCTTTTAGTTATGTATTAGAGCCAGTCCCTAAAAGAAACCAAACCATAGATGTTCTGTCTGTTGCACATATTTTATTGTGGTAAACGTATTTGGATTTATTTGCAACTAATGTAGGCTGTTACGTAGGTACACTGGTGCTCAAAAAGGGCCTCCTAGCATATCTCTGTTATACATTTTCTGTGGCTAATTGTTATGAAAGATGTATAGAAAATAGAATAAATACAATGTCACAAAACTGTACAGAATGATGTTTCCTGTCTTCGCTGCATTGAATCACAGTGCCATAGATGAAGTGGATGGCTCCGATGCTGCTTCTGCCTTCTCTCTCAGGCGGCTCTGGAGGAGATTGATCCTGCTTTCAATCTGGGACATGCTCCAATCCTGTTTGCAAGGAAAACAAATAATTAAATTCTGGCATGTTAATCGCACATGCATGATTATAGCCTAAAGAATATATAGTAAAGCTTTGTTAATTCAGATTTCGTGGGACCGAAAAAGATGTCCAAATTAGCCGAATGTCTAATTATCGAGGGTATCAAGAAAACAATAAACAAATGCTTACTACGTCAACACGCTTTCATTTACTGAATGAATGAGCCAATCCTGTCTCTATTCTGCACAAAATCAGTCATCTCGTGGCTGATTAGCCCTCGCAATTTCCTTCACAGCGCAGCCGTGGTGCGCGTCTTCATCCAAGACGGACTTTTTATACAACCCACACATTCCGATTATTTTTTCGCCAGTGAGCTGGTCGCCATACATCACAATGCAGCTGGTTTCCGTCGTCCTCTAAAGCCTATCAAAATGAAAGTATCGTTTGCCACAACCGCTGTGGACGAAATCGCGGCCGATGCAACGGTAAACGCAAGAATAAAGGCTTTAGAGGCATAACTAAGCATGAAACTTTCTGGTGGTGTTGTCATTCACATGCGATTTCCGATGGTAACTATGGCAATGCGGACTTCGCTGCTTCGTTTCGATGGACGCTAACGCCATTTTCGTTCTTTTGCATTGACCATTTGCGGTGCTTCAGCGATCGCCGAGCTCCAAGAGTTGTCCGAATCAAGGAGAGTTTCATTGCATTAAATAATGCATACCCTTGCATGAACAAAAGGATGAGTCCAAATAGTCCGAGTGTCGAGTAAACAAGGTTTTACTGTAGTAACTATTAGTTTTGGACTCCTGCCACTCGAGGTGTTGTCAATGTTCATTGAAGGAATTTCAAGCATCATCAAAGCACACGACTGCTGTATTCTCCATTTCAATGCTTGTTGAAAAGACACGTCTGGTAGCACAATTAACCTTTTACTGCACTTTAAACAGAAAAAGCACTTAACAAATCTTGGCGGTGGCTATTTATAGTGCACCAAGTTTGAGCATGCTAATAAAAAATTTTAATGTGTTCCGGGAATTTCAAGTGTAATGTGTGAAACCAGCAACACAGGCTTCAAGTGCACTTGAAAGCAACCATAAAGAAGCTCTTGACTGGCACAATGTTTGATGCTCCTTAACTCTTTCCATACCATGGGGAAAATAGGTCTTCTTTGTAGGTTACGCCAGATCCTTTTATCTGAAGGAACTACTGCACTGAATATGTTATGCAATACATAACGAAAAAGCAGAAGGACTGCTCTTATCATGCATAAAAGCTTCATTGCCAAGATATATGTAATAAAAAAAAGATATAAATTGCCAGAATCAAGATTGTGGGATAACATTGATCAACGTTTGTAAAGACACGCTTGTATCTACTAAGAAAAATATGTAACAAAAGTTATGAGATATACAAAATATATTGCCACTTAATAGGCCCTATCTGCAAAAAAATCAAAATTTTTCACTGAACAGGTATTCATCTGCAAGCACTACCGTTGGTAGGAGCTTGCACACCAACGGTAGTTGTAGTTGCACACCAACGGTAGCCGCCGATGTTCCAGGCTGGTTTCGCCGGCGTCGCTCTCAGTCTAAGTCCGACGAAAAGGCAGCATCCTCAGACTAGCTACTGCTAGAGCCATCAATAAAATGAGCCACAGACGCGGCGGAATCAGGAGATGCGATATCTTTCGAAATGCGCGCGCCACTCCCGGAGGCAGCCATTTTCGCTTCGTAATTTGACGATTGTTAAACTTCAGAGCGCATTCAAAAATTACCGCTTCTTGGAAAAAACTAGAACTGCTTGGGAAAGAAAAATATAGTTCTCCTCCTCCACGTCCGATGGCGAATTGTATGCATGCGCGGTGCTGAAGGTCACGAAAACGGTGTTTCAAACATTTGATAACGGGCGGCCATTCATGCTTGCTACTTTGACGATTGCGAAACTTCAAAGCGCGTTCAAAAATCACCTGGCGGGAAAAAAAAGCAAACTGCATAGAAAATAAGAATATAGTTCTCTTCATTCACGTCCAATGGCATAGTGTCTCCGTGAGCGGCGCGGAAGGTCTGAAAAGTGGCGTTTCAAACCATTGTTAGCGGGCTAACAATGCACAATGGGGGCGGTACGGAAAGAGTTAATGCAACGAGCTCTGAAAAGTTCACCTGTGGCACTGAAGTTAACAAAACACTAAGAAAACATCTCAAAACTAACTTATAGCAGAAAAGCCAAGATTCAATTTGAACAACGCCCACATAGAAAAATTTGCATGCTGCATGTAATCTGTTGGAGCACTAGTGTTTGGCGATACTGAATCTGCATTCACAGTGAATATGAAACAAACTAAGCTTTGAATGCATGTGGACTCACCTCATACTGTCTTGAAACGTCACTGGACTGACTAGCTTGAGCAGAAGGCGCCATATGAGCCTGCAAATTATCATATACAAATGAAAGCAAGTTGGCTCACTTAAATAAAAACATTCACAGAACAATAGCAAAAGGTATGTCAATAAAGAACAATAGACTGGCAGGTAACTAAGAGTTCAACAAATACACAAAACAGTTGCAAACATATCTCTTTGTTGCAACCTGCAGACAATTATGACAGCTCTAGACTTTCGAACTTGTCTTTTCAGCTACTCCAAATATATTTTCCAAATCATCCTACATTTGTCACCATGTTTGATGTCCAAAATTAGCTTAGTGCACTGAGGATTCTGATACCATTAAACGAGGCCTTGTTTACCAATGCCATTTGCTATCAGGTTCCACATGACATAATATGCATGATGCCAACCACTTCGCTAGCGTAGCCTTACCGTCGTACTGAAGTAGTCTGGCGATATTCCTTCAAGGTACAAGATTCTGTCCTCCAGCTGTTTGAGCCGAGCATAGACATCGTGGGGCACGGCACACCCTGTGAAATAAAACACAGTTTACAATTTGGGTTGTGTTGGAAATCGAGCAAACATACCCAGTAAGCAAAAGACCTACCAGATTTCAGCTTCAAGTGGGACTCCATGTTACGCAACCTTTCTTCGATTCCTTCTGGTATAGTGGCCGAATGCTCTTGTTTAACAGGGCATTGCGTGTGGCTAGTTGTAGGCCTCATGAGCTTAGTCATCGGACCCCACTGGTTCACAACCCTGGAAACTGGAATCAGGAAATATTTGTATCCGCTGTTCTAGGAGCTTGTGCAACAAAGGCTGCATTTTAAGTGATGCTAGATAAAGATAGGAAGACAAATTGGATGCATTACATTTCTGAAAGTGGTGGTTTGGCATGTCAAAAAGCAACACCAAAGTAGAGAAAGGCGTTGTCACCATTTTGAATTTCTCGCACCAACTCGTCATGACAGCATAGAGTGGGGTACTAGTTAAGAGCAGTCAGTTTACTAGTGAACAGGTAGCAGCACTGCTTCGAAAAATATATGAAAACTCAACTTGGGCCAGTATCCTGGTTAATCACCTTTAAGAATACTTTCACTTCTACAACATATAGTGTGGCACCTAATTGGAGCAGCAGAAATCAAGTCAAACATGGTATATCCCAGCAGTGATCAAACCAGAATATAGGCCCACAAGGCTTCTCCCATGCTCTATACATTATCAATCTTGCCAAGACGTTGCTGCACAAATAGGGTCCAAATGTGCAAAAATGCTGCGAGATAAGCAATGTAAAACTGATATCAATTGCACACCTTAAGCACACAATTAAAATTGCAATTCAGGTTCATTTCCTCGACTAATAAGTCATCTTCCTTTTACTGAAGGAATGCAGATGGACTTATGAAAGATGTACCAACATATCCCTCGCTTTAATAAGAGTAGCCCAACCTTTTACATGGCTGCTTCCACCAGACCTGGGCACAAAGACAGAATCAACCCGGGCACAACTTTGTTCTGAAAAATAAAAGTATGATGGCACCATGGTGCAAAGCTGCCAAAGTGAATATTGACTATTAAAACTGAGAAATGTCGCTTCACCTGCATCGCCGTCAACTTCGCCTGCTTTTGAGCAGCAGAACTCCTGGACATTCCATTCATCAACTTCCTTCCGTTTTCTGGTTATAAATGCTTCAATCCTATCGTTGATCTGCAGCCAACAAAGAAGTAATTTATTTTATTCCAACTGCTATGCTTGTCACTAATGGCATATTTGACTGGTTTTTTGGAAGTGTTCCGACAACTCCAAAAAGGTCGCTAAAGACAGCTGCCAGGCTTTACTACATGCATAAAAATGCTCCAGTGGTGTTGTCAAAACCGTATTTATGCAACTAGATTTACTTAACCTCTTAATATAGCTTTAAAGCCTTCTTGCAGAACTTTCCTGGCACTGTCAGAGTTCTATGGTACGCACCAGTCGTGCGTACCATTAGTCACTTACCACTTTCCGGTCAACCTGGATTTGAACAATCTTGGGATCAACTTTCGGGGTGGGCTGTTGTGTGTTGAATGGGAGACTGTCCTGTTCAGAAGGAAAGGTCAGAAGACCTCGTGTGCGTGTATACTTTTTTTCTCTTTCAACACTCAAGCAATCTGCATGAGTAAACCCTTGGTTGTATTTCTTTTTGCAATGATATATTCTCAAAGTGAGACCATGGTTCTGTATCTTCTTTGCTCAGTGCGTGTATGCGCTCTGACGTATGAGCATTGAAGTTAGCCTAGGCACTTTCCTATGTGAACGCCATAAAACGACAAAACAAGAGTGAACCGAGAGGCACTCCCTCACGCCAGGCGGCCCATATCACACGCGGAAGCGACTCGAGAATCTCGAGTCCTTAACGTACACAGCGTCCAGTGTGATGGCGTGCGGGAGCTTTTTTTACTACCAGCGTTGTGACACACACATGAAACGAACTAGCATTAACTTAAGTCACGAAACTTAATTTGTCCGATCTCCTTCACTATCCCATCATACATCGCAGTTACAGGGAACTCAAAGAAGATTCGCGTCATTCCAAAACGGCGTTGGAACTGCGAGTGTTTGAAACGCCATTCGACATACCCTGTACTCCTGAAAGCGACGAATCAGCTCGTCTAACGCCGATCCCAGAGAAGCGGAGCATTCTGTTGACGCTCCTACACAAGGAGTGTCGTACTCGAAGCGAAACGAATGCACAACTCCGGCCTCTAGGAGCTAGAAAGAAAAAGGCAGGATGCCGTGGGTAACGCTCACATCATACGGTATATGTACTTACGGCTGAAAACACTTTCGTACACTGCTTTAAACAGGCTTCCACCATGATGTTTGCTTATGACAGCGTATCGATTACCCACGGCTAACGAACACGTCAAAACACACGTGCGCATTCGCTTGTAAACAATCAAGCTTAGATTGCTTTGACTAGGCTCGGAATGACTTCGGCATCATTTCTCGCACTATTTGTTTTCGGTCTTAACAAAAACACTGTTAAAATTTACCAGAAAGTTGTTTAAAAGGGTCTTGAAGTCGAAGATGTCTAAATAGTTCTGCTCTTTTTTTCTGCCGACATAAAGTGTGCTTTGACCGAGTTTGTGACGTCATGAGGCGGCAACGTCAAAGCATGTCAAAGTGGGTGTTACGAAGTCAAATGTTAAGTCCGGTGTTGCGGCCGTCTGAAGCGTGCCTGGCCAAGCCTGGCATTCTAACGTGTTTTACAGTCCTTCCGATTTCCCTCTGTCGTTGCCACCCGCACCAGCGTTTGCTGAACCCAACCTCTGAACATGCACAGACAGAGCCACCGAAGATTTCAAAGGGATAGAGCGCAGGCTGGCGAACCTCGGCCATAGTACAGGCCACCGCAGCAAGGTGCCGAGCTGAAAAAAAAAGGTACAGTGATGCATTTTCTTGGCGAGTCCTTGTCGCGGAGGCTGCCGAAGCTCGCGTGCGGGAGCTTTCGTTTTAACCTGCAGCGCAAAATAAGTGCGCCTTCGTGAAAACTGTTTGCGGGGACTTTCCAGAGAAGCTGCAGAACTTCGTTATAACGAGGTTTCATTGTACAGCCCATAGGGTGTTGCGTGCGATCGAGAGTACTGTAAATCGGTACGGTGCCCTTGTGAAATTTCTATGCCACATTCCCTGCCTTCCTGCTCCACAAATCGCCGAGTGGAGGTCCCGCTATGACGAATTTTTTTCAAGCTTCTACAAACACCGAGATGTAAAAGCTCGGAGGAATCGTGGCTGTTTTAGGTATTGCGACAGGACAAAGACAAAGCAAGCGTGAACTGAACTGTCCTGTCACCTCTCTCAGTTGGAGTGGATTCGTGTATTGGCCTCGAGCTCCGCCACTGGAAAAGCTGGCGCCACCGTCGGCGCGACGTGCTAGAAGGGATCACGTGGACATAGCGGCCGCGTCGGCTGCTTCGGGGGCGCCGAAGCGAGCTGAAAACGAGTTTAAATTCCCACGTACGCTGCGGTCCTCATTTAGTGGCGAAATTTTCCCGCTTCGAGGGTTTCCTTTACAACGCTTGAAAGCACAACAATAGGTAGTGGTTGCCTTTGAAGGCGCGCAACATGGTAGGCCACTGCTCGGTGCCGCAGGGCCGGACGCACGTAACGGAGGCCGGTGTCAGCCTTATTCACACGTAGCCGCGGGACAAGAAGCTGCGTGAAGCTTGGCTCGCGAAACATAAAACCGGCAAACAGTCATCGGCTAGTACTCGGGTATGCAGCAAGCACAGACGCGAGGAAGATTTCTGCTACGGCGCCCGGTCTGCGATGTTCTGAAAACGCGCACTGAGACGCTCGCCCGAGTCCGCTGCCCGACTAATGTCATGACGGTTTGGTCTGTGAACTTGTCGATGCTATAGATACTGGCAAGTTCAGTGGTGTGGAAAGGCAGCGGTAAGAAGCACATTAAAAAAAAAAAGCATGGCATATGGTCATGTTTGTGTTATGAATTAATGCACTGGATTACAAAAAAGCAGCAGCGGGAAATTGCACGCTGAGAACACCGATAAACATACAGTGCGACGCAACTCGAGAAATAGTATTGAAAGGTCAAAGAATTTAGAAGAAAAAAAAAGTTTGAATCGTCGCCACGGCACATCACAGTCCCCGTAGGCGTCGAAGTCTCTACAATGAAATTATTTTTGAACAGCTCTGATAGCGCCCACGCAACAATGGTTGCTTGTATACTGTCAAATGCACATATTCTGCGGCCTAAAGCTCATGGCACGGTGCGAAAACGCGCGCGCGGAGAAAGCGACACAGTGCGCGGACAAGCATGCAGACGCGCAGTCGGTCGCTGCGAATCTGCGCGATCGCTGCATTGAGGCTTCGTTCTATTACACTCCATTTAGTTGTACAAACACTATAAGAACATATTTCACATAGTTTGCTCCCAGCGTTTACCTACCTTTCACGCAAGAAGCGGGTTGGGGAGACTCCATCGCGGCGACCGCGCGCAGTGGCGTTCACTGTACGTATTCGGTAAAGAGATAGCGTCTGTGAACGATTGTGTGCTTTCAGTTTGCCTAAAATTATTATTTAGACAGTAAGAAACTTCTCTCGTTTCGAAAGTACTTACAGAAATGTCCGGGAGAGCTCGCGCGTGGTGCTTTCAGTGAGCGCGGACAGCAAAACCTATGAGGAGTGCGCCACGTGATCCCTCACACTACGCCGGCGAGGCGCTTCCGATAGATGGCGACTCCGTAACTCCTCGCTGCCAATATGAATCCACTCAAACTCGCTCAACTTTCTATTCTTTTTGCAAAGCTCAGCCGAGTTTGATGAGCATCATCCATATGAAAAAATTTGGTCTGGCAAGTCGTTGGTGAAATGTGTTCTCTGCACTGATCCAGGTTAAATAACAGGTAACATTGATCTTTAGCTATATGGCAAACTTTGTCTTCAACTGGACCAGACATCAGCATCCTTGTTTCCAACAAGCACCATAACTGTTGTCATTGGTAATGGACTGTGAATTATATAATTAAGCTGCATGTGAAAGGTAATCCTTGCAGCTGTTTGTTATGGTCTTGGGGTGTGTGTGTGTGCGTGTGTGAACACTTGCTTTACTTATATTACTTTTTCTCTTACGAATGCAGCCATTTCACTGAGAACTTCTTTGACAAAGAGTGCCATGACATTAAACAGAACACTGTTCAGACCACAGAAGACTTTTATTTGCTGTTCATTCCTCTCAGAAGACCCAAAGCATGAAAATACATTTTAAAAAAATCTTCAGGCAACACCTACAAGGCAACGAAGTTCTCTTTCTGAGCTCAACAACTTAATTCTCACACAGGCTTCTGAAAAGCAGAAAACATGACAACCAACAAAACTAACGACAATGAGCTGTACATCTATTTACATATAAAATCTAAAATAAATGCAAAAAACAAATGTATAATGTGAAGCTGTCATAAATAACATGATTTGGTCAAAAGCTGAAGCAGACTGCAGCCTTGAGGATGAAACGTTCAGGCAGACGCGCATTATAATCTGCATCACAAGAAATGTTTGACAGGTCAACCTGATGGACTACACAGGCACAATGCTCAGATGAGAGCAGTAAATTTCTTTGCTTCTATATATGTATTAAGCATATTAAGCACAAGGCTTTAGCCAGCATCACAGCAAGGAATCAGAAAAACTGAGGCACAGCACTTCTAAGCTATAAGAAAGAAAAAACTCCTTACTCTTCGGAGTCACTCACATCTATTGAAGTTGAAGAAGCCCTTCCCTATTCAAAACGTGCAACTTATGGCAGTGATATATTGCCTCCTTAGGAGCACTTTAGAGGTCAGGAGAAGCCACCACGAAATGGTGCTTCCCAATGCTTCGAACCTGCAACACCGCAAAAACCATAACACTGTCTGTTCATGTGATTACCCTGTGAAATCAAATTGAATTAAATGGAAAACAGTCCCATCGAAGGACCCAAAGCTGTCAGCATTCAGCAAAAAGACCACGCGTTTCCACCAGCACAAAAAAAATTTGTCTGCCATTCAAGGAAAGCAAGCACTAACCAAAAGATCATTGCATAGAGTTGCTGTAGACTAAAAAGCGCAGACAACCCGAGGGGGGTACAAGTACACTTACTAAGCTAAACAGCAGGCACAAGCAGGCAACTGGTCTAAACTTGTAGCACTGTGCGTTTCCTATAATAAATTACATTTGTTCTACGGACATTCGCTACAGGCTGACTGGTATGCTTACTGCCTCGTAATACACATACTTACTGCCTCATAATACACATACAGGCACAACCTGGGGGAAGCTGCGGGCAGTTTCAATAAATGCAGTGCAGACCTTTGTTCACGAAGCAGTGACAAGCTTACAACATGCACGCTACTACACATACTTGACTTTCTGAGTGTAGTATCTCCTAACTGCATAACATTAACACATAGCAATAGCCACAATTAATATATCTTATTAATATAGCAACAATTGGCAGACCCTCAGACAAGGGAAAAGGGGTGGGCGACATCATCTGTGCGTACTGCTTCATCTCTAAAAATAGCAAGAGCAAAAGCACGACACAACAGTGTCAGCCTGATATACTGCACTTTCGCTAGGGGTTGATTTGAATAAAGTTTGCATTTTAACATCAACAAATCCTGTCTTAGAAGTTCCATGAATTGCAGCCAAATCACAATAATGCTACAGTACAGCAGCACCTATGTCACTTGGCAAAAGATATCGAAGGACCCCTAACCGGCTTAGATATTTGGATTTCCCAGCCACACTTTGCATCAGGAAGCGATGTCTTTACAGGTAGTGTCCAAAAGAAGTGCACCAAACGTTTCGTCACCAGCGCCTGGGCATTACCAGCATATACCGGTGCATATCGCTGCGTTGACACATTGATGTCAGCAAGTTTTGAGGGTTGCTTTTGAAAAGCTGTGCCTTTGATGCTGCAAAGTTTATGCAGTGACAAGAACTCTGCCTTCACAGTGCATTGAAGCTTGTGAACAAGGCGTTTTGCCCGTAAACGGCAAGCAGTTGCAGCCATGGATGTCAAAATTCTGACTTCCAGAGGTTCACCACGTCAACGCTAGGGCAGCACCACAGTGCTGCAATCCGAGGCCGCATGGAACTTTAGCACTTGGAAAGCTACACCATGCTGTTACTAAGTCCGAAAACACTTAATAAAAACATAATGCCACTCCCTGGCTTGTTTCACTGTTACGCACTTTCTGCACGTTTGAAGCTACCTGCATTAGGTTTACCTCAGATGCAAGTGCCAGAGGCTGCTTTGTGCACTTTGGACACCAGATATTTCTGCGGCTTCCACTCGGCCATCAGTCATGCGGGACTCTATGGGAGTTGGTGCTGAGCTGTCAGCATAGCAAATGCGAGACGCAAAGAAAGGCACATATACACAGTACTGTTTGTGTGCGTGTGTTTTTGTGCACTGTACATAGAAGATCCTGGATCACTCACTTGCCTGAGCCACCGCCCTATAATAGCAAAGATTGAGAAGAGTGCCACTGAAACGTTGGGCTCACATGAACACTTTCATTTCTGTAAACTCTTGTGGTGCCAGGCGCAGGCGGGTGTGAAAACAAGTACTAAGAGAAAAGCATATGCAACAGCGCAGAGAAAAATTTTGTTGCTTTGAACCCCTGTCACTCGAGGACACACTCCTGTCAATTGCATACAGACCAGGCCTGTTTGTTAAAACCAACTGCACAGATTGTGTAACCACACTCGGCATAGCTTTGTCACAACAGTTTAGAATATTAACTATATTGGTAGCAGATGTGCAACAAGAAGTCGTAAGTACCGTCTCAACATGTTATACAAAGTCAGACCTCGATATAACGAAGCCGAAATTACAGCAAAGAACTTTTGTTAGACTGTGAATTTCATTTTAAAGTTTTAGCAGTAAAAATAATTTCATAGGTTCCCAGAACATTCCTGGTAGGTAGCATCTTGTCAGTGAGCACTTATAAACAAATTGCAGAAAGGTCGTGCCATGATTGCGCGATTACAAGCACAGGCAAATGGAGTGCACATTGTACCAAGAGCAATGCATCGATATGGCTCATGATATGCAAGATGAGCAATTGTTACATCGCGCACCGATGTAAATTTTGGACACCATTGTTAAATGCGCTTAGTGCCCATAGCTGTCATTCATACAGAGATTTGTCCCCTCTGAGATACGAAAGAAAAGTCGCTGTTTCGTCTGAAAGGTGAAGCACGATAGCAATACCAAAGCATTAGACACCTACACGAACTAAGGTTCATGGATTTACCGGCCATACAAATTGCAGTAAACGTTTGCTTACTAATTAAATTAACAAGCATGGTGTCACCACACACACAAACAAACATGAACAGATATCACTTTATCACAACAAACGCTAGCTGTCACAGTTATCGCATGATGAAGAGCACCGGTAAATGCTTTGTGCTGCCTCTCGCTTCACCATGTCCCGCAACCTTGAGATTACATGACCTCCAACACTAGGCAAGCAGGAACATAATGCGCGTCAAGGCACCAGTCATGTCGACTCAAAGGCTAAGGTTTTTGCACCACAGATTAGCTCCCAAGATATGGTGCGAGGCCCGTGTATGCACTTAGCCGTGTGGACAGCCACGCGGCATGGCCAGGCTAGAAAAGGTCGCTCGCAAGCTCACCTGCCCCTGCCACCCCATCTTCTAGCGCACCTTAGCATGTGCTTAATCATGTTCCACACGCTCACCTTCCTCCCCCCACACTGTAGGAACCATTGCTGGAGTGAAGCATGGCTGACAGTGCATGCTTATGGCTCTAAAAATTGCTTCTGGCCCTTTTAACATACAAAAGCACAACCTTCGAGATTGGCTACAGCTCATAGCTGCCTTCACGTGGCCTTCGAGATTGGCTACCATTACTTAGCGCTGCTTGCATGCCTCACGGTCTCCTCAGATTCTTTACCAACCCGACATGGCGCAGCAGTGTTTCCTGTATAACTGCGCCACTGCGTGCATGCTTTGAGGATCCCAACTATCCTGTCCGCACAACAGTGTTTTTGCTGCTCGAGCTTTTCGTGCGGAAAGGTGCGTGCAAGCGATGACTTCAGCCTCAGCCAACATTTTTATAGTTTTCTGCAAGATTTTCTAGCCATAGAGGCTTCAACTACATGCTTTAAATGGCCAAAAACATTGTTAAATCAAAACAGTGTCACGGAAATACTTTGCTAAATTGCAAAAAAATAGATATGTAGTTTTCAATAAAACTAAGATTGGGAAACGAAAATGTTTTGTAACATAGCGAGTTTCATTAAGTCGAGGTTTGTTATATCGAGGTCCGACTCCATAAGGTAGTTAGCAAAATAAAAGTTTGTAGCCACGTCAAAGTCAGCTGATATGAGCAGCAGATAACATGCTTTCATGACATGTTGTGCACCATTTTAACTTGTTACATAGCAAGCAAAAAAAGAATATGCAGCAATAAAAGCCTCACCTCAACTTTGAATTCTCTGTTATCCTGCACAACAACACTCTCACAACACACATGAAAGTAAGCTAATTTTCGTTGTGGCAAAGTAATGAGGCTTTCCCAACACAGGACCAACCTATAAGTGTGAAATGAACACAATGCATGTCTGAACACATTGTTCCTTGCAAGTGCAAAATGGTGGTGCAAACTTAAAATGCATGAAAAAAATAAATAAGTAGGTTCAGCTAAGAAACACATATACACTTGAACAAACACACAAGGCACAGGGGAGGGAGGGGGGGGGGTGAGGGGACTGTTGTCATGATATGGTTCAGTGCACACTACAAACCAACCTTGCACCTTTCTTTACCGGCATGCTTGTATTCTTTAAAAAAAAAAATTCCTCCCCTCAGCTAATCGGAGGAAGGGCATAACCTTGCACATAGTCAAATGGCTCAACAAAACGAGGGTTTACATGAGCATGAATTGCACCTTGCCATTAGTTTACAAAGCCAAGGAGCCAGGGTGCAAACCTAAATGAACCTGATAATTGGCATTTAATCTTAACCGTAAGATTAGGCCATTCATTCAAATCATCTCACTCTTAGCTCGAGACACTGGACACTTCAGTGGTCAACACAACAGATGGCTTTTCACGAAGTTTGGCAACAACCCGGAAACCAAGACACCAAAAGGCTCCTCCAGTGTCTCGCTTACCTACTGTCTAAATCAAGAGCTTTCACAACATAGCAATGAACACATAGCATGTGCAGTAAAATGAGCCGACTGACGAAATACACACAGTATGTCGCACATAAATGAACTGTTGAATGTCTTAGGAACCGTAATGAATGCAGCTTTTCCAGAATAAATTGTGACCTTGAAATTAAGGATATTGCCAGCGGCCAGGCCCTGCTTCAATGTTTCCTGAAACTATCATGTGCCACTAACTTTCCTTTTTTTATCCACTGGAGAAGCCACAAGCCACTTAATTCTAGGCACTCGGCTTCACTAGTTGCAACACTTCCTAGCTTTTGCTTCCCGAGTCCACGTGCACATGTACATTCCCAAACTTGTACAGCACTATATAGGATCTTTAAGGTAACGGCCTAGGATGCTACACAATTTCAATACAAACAGCACACATTCTGTTCTGCCTTGTGCATGTCTGTTACCAGTGGTATCAAAAAGCTAATCTTTGATTGGTGTGTCGCACATTTCACGAATTTAAAATCTTTAGTTCTGCCGTTTTGTGCCCACGGACGAGCTCACCGTGCCATGCAAGAAATGGTGGGGAATAAAAGAGCAAACGCCAGTTCTTGCATTACAAACAAAACAAACTGCTTAGGCACAAGATTGTACCACATAGCATGTTGTCATTTCACGCACCTACACATATTTTGATTCAGAAGCACACGGTGCCATGGCGTTTTGATCTTGAGCTTTAGACACTGACTGTGGAACAGTTCTCACTTGAAAATGCTGAGAAAACGGCAAGCAGCCACATGGTATGAACAAACAGTGATAATCAGGCACTGGCATTTTGTCCCAACAATGGCAAACAGTGCTGCCGTTGTGTTCCTGCAAATTGTGCATTTGCTGTCGGGCGTCACCGCAGGTTAGATGCACTTCTTAATCGTTCTGGATGAGCAGGGCAGATAATGCACATAAATGTGATACCAAACTGCATCTACAGTGAAATGCCACGTCTGTTGCGAAGTTCTGAAGGTAAATGAGCCAGTGGTTTAAGCCAGAAAAGTTGCACATTATACAAACTACAGCAACGACAATAGGCATGTGGTTGCTGCCACAATTTGGCAGGGCATATGTGACGCACGAAGGCTTACGATATAACGTGATTGGGCATCTGGGTTGCACAATACGGTGAATCGCGTCTTCCTTGCTGTCTAGCAAAAGATATTTATCGCCACACCTCGCAAAATTGAAATAAAATGTGTCTTTTGTTTTTGTCTGTGAAGTAAATGTGTGTACAAAATGTGGGTACAGAAATTACTCGCTCTTAAACGGCAGTCAGAGAAGCTGGGGGATCTGGATATAAGAAGCAAATTGCGTGGTTGACGATTTGGCGCAGTGTGGAAACTCTCTTAAACCAGTACGGTTCAGTAGGCTTCATTTCATTTTTTTTTTTTTTAAGTAGCTGGGCGTGTACTCTGTTTTCTGTTACACCTTAATTCAGCTATGTACAAACTTTTCCGAAGCTTCCACTTTATATGTTTAATAATGCTTTGTTGTGGTGAGCAAACCTGTTATGCAATTTTTCACTAGTACATCACCGACCGCCTGTTAGCAGAGGTGAAATTGCTTGAGCCCAAAGTCTCAGTGACTCCCTTATGAATGCTGTACCAAGGGGGTGGGCATTACTCTTATCGCATGATTATTTCACTCGGGAGTTTTCTTGCAGCTGCAAGGCTCAACATGATAGCCTACTTCAAGTATAAATCACTGGGACTTCCAAATAAGTACCGAGTGCAAGCAGATGCCAGGATTTCAGCCGTTCACTTGTGTGCGTTCAGCATCAACACTGCAGCTGGCACTGATTTACACAGCACGCAGTTGTGCAAACAGTGACGACAGAAGCTGCTATAAACAAAAAAATTGCTTCAGTGGCAATTAATAAAGTAGCAGGAAGAAGAAACACAGCCACAAGTGCCCAGCTAGGTCACCTTCAGACACAACCATACTCGTACCAAACGGCGTTTGCTCGTTTCTCCCGGCTGCCTGGCTGATTGGCGTGGTCAGTTGAGCTCTGCGAGGCGTCAAAATCTGTGTTGTCATCCAGAAGCAGTTTCTCCTGTGACGTGCAGAGCCTGAGAGGGGCTCGCAGGCCAGGCGAATTGCCGACGCTACTCCCACGCAGCCGTGAGTACATGGAGTGCCGCAGAGCAGGGGTGCGCGAGAAACCATGTGGTGTAGATATGTGTGGCTGTGATGTGGAGGCTGGGGATGCGGCAGCAGGCTCCGAGGCATTGACGTGAGTGACCAGGTTCACCGTGGTGTGGTTCTCAACGGTGACGTGTGGGGCCGGCAATGGCAGTGGGCTGGATTGTTGCTGCAGCATGGCAATAAAAAAAAAGACGTTTTGCATGAAAGTGCTTAAAAAGATTTACATTGTTCCATGTATATGTCCTGCATGTACCTATGTGTAAGGAACACATTTTGATACAAGGAAACTGTAGACTGGGTAGCACAGAACATGAAAAGGGGGACAAACACGAGCGCTAACCAGCACTAGTATTTGTACTATTTTTCATGTTTGTTGCTGGCCACAGTCTACACGACCAAACCAACTAGCCCAAACTGTCACCTTGCAAGGAAAACCACCTTGTTTGGCAACCTTTATTAAAGGGTATCCAAGCTCCCAGCCTTGAGCACAAGAACATCCAAATCGTCTTGGAATGCTTCAAGGAGAAATACTCTCCATCAACTCGTTCGATGTTATGGCACAGCTAAATAACACTTTGCGTGCGTTGGCGGCCTCCAGTTCACTGTATAAAGGGATAATATCACCCTTTAGATGGCACACATAGTCTCCTCGCAAGATCGGACGGCAACACTACAACACGCTTTTGGCTGTGTAGCAGACTTCTGAAATATGGAGGACACCCCGGACATGCTCACTGTAGAGCTAACAATGATTGTTAAAGCCCTACGTGTGACCAACCCAAACTGCCGCCCTCTTTTGCACTTCACATTTTCACGGATGGCCAAGCAGTGACGCGGGCGTAAACATCAGCTAAAGGAGCGACGAGTCATCTGACCCACTGAATCAAACAAGAATGACAACTGTTGATAACCGACACCAGTATCACAACACGCGTCTCCAAGGGAACAAGGTGGCACATGACATGGTGAACGAGATTCTAGCTATCACCTGATGTGTTGATGACAGCGCCAGTCTCTGCACCTAAATTCCTCATTTGTAGCATACCTCAAAGCTGCTGCGTGAAAGTGTAATATCAGAAACACTGGGCACAAATACCAAATGACCCAGATTTACTGCAGCCTGGGCTAAAACTAAATTTTGCTACAGTATAGCAAATAAAGACCTTGTGTAAAAAGTTCGGCAGCGTGTTGCACTCCTGTAATACGTGAAGGCGAAAGCCTGCTGCACACTTGATAATGAATTAAGTTATACGATCGGAGGGGTCAGACTTCTTGCAAGACATAACGAGCCGCAGTGTCAAGGTCGACCTCCTCAACGACATATGCGAGCATTTAATGCACTATCTAAAGGTGCAGCATGCTTGTCGCCAGTAAGTGTAACAAACGCGTAACGCAAGCCAAACACAGTTACATTTCATCCTCTCAGCGGGGGAAAGCAGCACTCACGGTCGAATTTCTTGCACCCGGCACTTCGCACCTCATTTCTCACTAGGCGAGCATCCTCGGCTGTAGCATACTTCAGAGGCCTACTGCGCAATCCGCTAGGCCCCGGGCGAGTGTCCTCCATCGCCGTCTCTCTCGCTTCGCAGTCAACTGTCGCCACAACCACTGCCACACGACGTCAGTGACTCAACACTTATTTTTCCGTCTGCATGCTCATTTCCCTCTCTACCCGCCGCTCACTTGAAGAAGGTCAAATTTTTTTTTTGTTCCACTTAACTAGACGTCGCATTTTTGTCAAGGCCATCGCGCAGCGAGCCACTTAAGGCTTTTGCCTTAAATTGTGATGCAATTGCTTTTTATGCAGTCTCAACTGCCAGAAAAGAATAACTGATTCAGTACTTGTCAATAATGGCAGCTTCACAGCCATCATTCCAACTGATAAAGATGGAGCCTGCAATTTGAGCTTACCTTTGGCGTGCTTAAAGGCGTAGAGCAGGTCGGCGGCGCATCCTGAAGCACACAAGAGTTGGAGAAGTGGGCGAGGCTGCTTTCAGGCGACGAGCCGTGGCAACGGGCAGATTGAGACAGGGGTCCAACATCACGCACAGGAATTTGGTCGTCTTGAGGCGTGCTGCCTGCTGACGGGAAACTTGGTGTCACAAGTCAGCACTTTGCAAACACAGAGAGCCATTTTATATAAAACTTTGGCTTAGGAGAAGCTCTGAAAGCGAAGCACCTCTTTATGCTTGTAACTTGCTGGATGCGCCTGAACTGTACTCGTTTAAACTGTCCAAGTATTCCTGTGCCACAAATCTTCAAAAAGGAGTAAAAAATTTCATCTTAATAATTATACCCGCCTACTTTACCTAGAAACATGCCTTGTCAAACAATGTAGCACTCCTCAGGTGATCGAGCAGAGATGGTTACTGCTTCATGTGTTCTCACATGTACTCTTTTCTATTTTTCCCTAACGTTCAGCTCAATACGGTAGCAGACACCTTGGAATCAAAGCTGCGCTAGATGACCTCTACAAAAGTGGGGCAAATGGAGATTCAATAGAGGGCGAGCAGTCACAGGAACAAACAGAAGCATACAGAGATTGTGGTGCTAAATTGAAAGAGAACGCCAACTCCATTGCTTGTTTAGGATAGCCTAAGCAAAAGCATGCAACCAACCTCCTCTTCTCACCTTGCCAAATACTAAAAATTACCACTGGCTTCAACTTCCAATCTTCCATGACTTGGACAGCTTTGCATGATCAAGAACTTACAAAGCGTGGTAGCATTCATTAACAGCTCTTGACTTTCCAAGTGGGCAGACGCATATACTGAAGTTGTGCCATCAATGTACACTCTCGTTAGATACTTATGTTGAGAGAGGGCCAGATGCAAGCAGGTCAGCACTTATAAGGTGTGACGGTGCAACTCTTGGCCCAAGCATACTCTGTTTTGAATACAGTTCAGAATGGTGTTAGGCTGCTGAGCACGAGGTCGCGGGATCGAATCCCGGCCACGGCGGCCGCATTTCGATGGGGGCGAAATGCGAAAACACCCGTGTGCTTAGATTTAGGTGCACGTTAAAGAACCCCAGGTGGTCAAAATTTCTGGAGTCCTCCACTATGGTGCGCCTCATAATCAGAAAGTGGTTTTGGCATGTAAAACCCCATAATTTAATTTAATACAGTTCAGAAGGCAGCAACCAAAACAAGCACTGTGGTGTAAGTGTTCAAAAATACACAAGCCTACCTATGAGAGTACAGTGACAGCATCCTGTTCATGTCACCCATTTTGTCTAGATGCTAACCGCAGGGCTAAGTGCTTGTTCATGACTTCAACACCATTCATTAAAACTTCTATTGGTACTGGTTTGTCACGGAGAAAACCAAATGCCTCTGATTATCCTGTTTTAGCTGAAAGAAGAAATTTCATTGACCTACAGTCACCCTTTCAAAAGTATTCTGCTGGCTTGTCAACAAGAAGGTGCTATAGTTATTCGAGTAAACACAATTTCCTTTTAAAGAGCAGCAGTTGTTTTCACCTCTTTACTGCGCTTAAGTGAAGGGAAAATTGCATCTACAAAGAAAGATCTTAAAGACGTGCACAAGCAAATATCAAGAAAGAATTTCACTCATTCTCTCAAACTGACTTTGCTTCTACTAAGGGTGGGCCTGAGCTTAAGGACACCAGATCACCCACTGTGTTGACTCAGTTGCTATGGCGCTGTGCTACTGACCACAAAGTTGTGGTTTCAATTCCTAGCCGTAGCAGCAACATTTCGATGAGGGCAGAATGCAAAAAACACTTCTGCACCATGTTTCGGGTGCACGTTAGGGAACCCCCAGGTGGTCAAAACTAATCCGGAGCTCTCCACTACGGGTATCCTTCACAACACACTGTGCAGTCTTAATTTAAAATTAATCGGAACGTAATTTAAGTAGATTGATTATGACCACAAGGACCACAGCAACAGGGCTGCCACGGCCAGAGGCTGTATTTTGTAATAATTTATTTTCAATTATTTTTGCCCTTCATCATTGCCTCGGCCAAAAACAACCATTACTGCTGGGATCAAGCACAGAAAATGTTGGACGATAAGAGAAGAAAACGAAAAGAAAAGGATAGTTATAAATATAGCCCCAGGAATTCTACCTACAACTTCAAGCCACGACCACTAAACCGCCACAGCAGATGCCCCATCCTCTACTAGCATTCTTATGTTTCATACAGATATGTCAATATCAGTACTATAAATGCACTGGCTTACCCCAGGGATTTCGGCCATTGTAGTCACCGTACTCGCTTTGAAAACGGCTCTGAGTGCACAGGCCATTGCCTATGGAGCCAATGGGCACACCGAGGACATCACTCATCTATGCACAACAAAAACAACCACACATGCCATCAGAGGTTTTCATACAGGAAAGTTCAGCGCACAAGTGAACAACTGCGTCTGAAAAGTACAACTTAGTTAAAGCATTGCGAAACTACATAGACTTTTCCTGGAATAGTAATGTAAAGGTGGCTAAAAACAAGTCATGAGGCATGTCGACCTTTGCACACTTCGCGAGATTTACAATGTGCATATTTGCCGAGTTAAAAAGGGTGGGCTGGATGAAAGTAGGGATGTGCTACAGCACTTGATGACAACCTAAGATTTCAGTAAAGGCTTCTTCTACAAAACCACACTGAACCAGCTCTACCTGCCCCCAGAGTCTAAAGCATCGCTCCCCAGGTACAGCAATAGTTTCCACATAGTAGGGGAGCATATCTCATATTGTTACTGTTCTCTGTATAGCCACAAAGTCAAAACACATAGTTAGTAAGTGCCTGTAGTTTATCTGCCAGGAAAACTATGCTGCTGTAGAATTCCAAAACAGCACAGCGCATGATGCAACAGTTGTGTTAAATATATGATGAACAAAACTGTTTAAAGTGTAAGGAATAGTAGATTCAGTCAACGAGTAGTTAAGTAGATACATACAGTGAATTCCATGATTTTCTGACAAATATGTGTGCAATAGTCAACTGATATGAGAGGCACACATGGTATGTTGCAACTTCTTACACAGGCAGAGCAACAATAGGCAAAACACACAATCACGGGCATGAGCTTGTGGCAACACCAAAGCAAAATAATCGCAAAATATTCACTACATCAAAAGGCAAGTTTCATGAACAAAATTCGTGAAAGTGAGGATATAACAAGGAAATACAAAGGAAAGATTAAACATATAGCACGTGATAAAAAGCATCATTTGATGAACATGAAATAACTTGGGAGAGAAGGCTATTTCACTCGCTGATGGTAAGTACAAAAAAATTAAGGAATACATCAACACTAGAAGGAAATTCTCTTATTTTTGATACATAATCCTGTCTTCGACATATATAGGTGCATTAAGGTATTTCTCTATTTGAATGCCAACTTTGAGATGATAAATATTATAGAGTAATTTAAATCTTTGGTTAGGCTACTACGTAATCGTGTATACACGAACACAAGAAGTCTTACAAAACATTTTGCATCTCTGTGTCTTTCAGTGTCATAGACAAACCTATTTAGAAGGGCACCATGCCATCTTAAAGTTTGTTTTTCCTGTGATATCGAGGAGATGACCTAATTTAATTGGCTGGTGAGTTTTTATAAATTGCCTAACTGTAAGTTTATAAAGTACAACAGTGGCAAATTCGCTTCTGAATTCTCGGGTTACCACCAATTACTGATTTGCCTACCACTCCAAGGTGCAGCAAAATCAACAGGCAGTCATGCCAAGGGTAAGGTCAGCACTACTGGCACCACATTACTGTCAGCTCAGATGTGTTACAAATTGAACCACTGACCACTTACACATTTCCAAGTCAAAAATGCTGCAGAATCATGCAAAACATTGTGGATGTTTAATTTAATATTTATACCACATCTTGCATTAGTACAAAAGTGTAGAATTAAGGACACAGTGAACCACTGTTTACATATCAATCGTTTCTATTGAGGAGAGTTGCATTAAACTTCATAACTGCACGACCGAGACTGGATTTTAAATTGCAGACCGCCTTACAAACATTGCTGCAGTAGGCTACGAATGGGAATGAAACTTCACACGAAATTCAGGCACAAATACTAAGTAACTTAGTCACTTTAATTTACTTTTTTTGTTCATGTCAAAAAAAAAAAAGGTACATACACTCACTTGAGACACATTACAGCTCAAATACCCAGATCTTGACTTTGAGAGAGATTCTTTTGATAGAGATAAGTTCCTGAAAAGAAAGGAAAAAAATATATTAAACTACTGCACAAGTTAAAAGATGTTGGATAATTCATGGCACACAGAAAGCGACTGCCAAAGGCACTTGAGCTACAACTAAATAACACCCCATGAGCAAAATGAACATCAACCATTTAATCTCTTAAAACTTCCGGCATCCACTTGAAAGCAGCAGAAAGCTAGAAAGGAAACTTGTGCAGGTTGCTCAGAAAGAAAGCTTTGTCTTTAAAAGAAACTCATTGAGGTCCAGCAAATTTTCATCCCACGGAAACTACAAAGTTAAGAAGGAAACTCACCCCGCAAGAACTTGAGTTTCCTTTCTAACTTTCTGCTGCTTTCAGGTAGATGCCAACTTTTCCTTTCATGAAAGTTTTTCTACTCTAACGGTTTTACACAGCACTCGTATGGCGTGAAGCTTTTTAACATCCACAACACTGCCTCACTGCATGCAACATGGCACAGTATACAAGGGCAATGCGCTGCTCAAAGAAAACAGCGCACAATACCAAAGGAGCAATTCTGAAATCTTGACATGCACCAAAGCTTTATAGTAGGTGTGCCCATATAATTGAATATTCGGTTTCGAATCAAATAGTGGACATTCCAATAATTCAACTTGCAAATCGAATATCTACTACTGTATTCTATCGTTCGAACATATGGTTTTTCAAATATTCAGTGAAAGAGCTGGCTGTAGTTTGTGCCTTGACAAGCACAGCATCTCCACGGTACGCTATCTCTATCGGCACAAGGTTCGTTTTGGTCAACAAAACCAATTGAAACTAATACATAGCGCGGCGTGGACAGAGGCAAGAACAAAAGCAGCACGTATGAGAAGTCCGAAAACATGTGCAAAGATTGGGACATTTAGCCACCGGAAGGCAGACAGATTGTATCGGATACACATGTTCAGGTGTTCAAAAACACATATTCACGCAATTCGGAGCTTTCTACCCAGCATGCTAAAGTACACAGATGAACTTTGCATGAGAGCATGCTCACAGTATTTACCAGCTGGTCACCCACGGACCCGAATGCCAAACACCGCTATGCATGATCTCATGAATGATCACTGATCGTTCATGAGAACAAATTAACGATCAACGAACGATCACGGTAGGAACATATTAGTAACAAGCTTTCTGCAACGGCTTGCAGCCCACTATCGCGTCGGTTGGCGACGAATTTTCGTCATGGCTGCCACACTGTTCAGCCCATTAGGCCTAATCGGAGCTGCATGGTCTGGTGTCAGCGACTAAAGCTACGGTTTCAGACCTAATCAACGCAGATGTATTCACGGCGGTTGCACGAAACTCGGAAAGCCGTAAGGAGGCCCCTTGTTATGAACGTTGTTCGTTGGTGCACATCGGTCTCTTTTCACAGCTTCGAGCGACCAGTCACATGACTAGCTTTGGATTTACATGACAAGCTCGAAAATGTCATGCGAGTAGTGCGCTGACCCCTATTTGCAGACGCATTTACACAGACGGCAGATGGATGTGGGTAAAAGAAAGGGGGGTCACGTCACGTGAACTTTCCATGGGCCTCCCAATTTGAGAACCTAAACTACGGCAGGCGCGTTACTGTCGGTGCTGACCACAGTCAACACATGCGTCGCCGACGACAGCGCGGAGCATGATGTGCAGTCTCCGTTTTTGTCTGTCACGCAAACTGGTTTAGATAAGCCGACGATAACCCACAGAAAAAACATGCCATACAGATGGAAAAACGATTTTGTTTCCTGGAATAAAAATGAAAAGCAAAACTTTCTAAGTAATACAAGACTGCCATTAAGCACAGTACGGCCCACTACTAAGCTGAAAACCTCATTGGTATCCAGGACAACATAACCTCTGTATTTCTTCAGCTCGTAGTATTTAACAGACATTCTATCAATAAAAAAATATTTCTCAGACCTTCATATACAAACTGAGCTGTTATCAGTGCTGGCATACTGTACATCTTGATTCCTAGGTACGCAAGTTACCGACAGCTAGCAACATTCTTGTTACGCAATGTGAGTATCCACTTGACAATGTGCAGCACCGTGTTTTTTTTTTTTGCACAACATTTGTAAGCATAAAGCTTTGTGTTAAATTTTCTGACATTAGAAATTCGATATTCGGCTTTATTATCTCGCTTGGTTCGATTGGCTTTTCGATTCGAAATCTACTATTCTGTGTTCACACAACCCTACTTTATAGCACTGGCTAAACACAGCATCATTGGCAAGCTGACATGTAAAACAACGTGGGCTGCAGAGAGCAAATTCAGGAAAGTCAATGCTCACCCATCCAACTTCCGTGCATAATCTCGCAGGCGGCCTTCAAGGTCATCTCTAAGCGACTCAAGCTCGCGCAGAAGGACCCTGTCCTCTTGTATTCCGGGCAGTGACGATTCAGGCAGCACATTTCTGCAGCGACTCAAGAGGGACGAGATTCCAGACAGGAGCCTCCTCCTCTCATCTTGCAGCTCTCCTTGGGCCTGTGCAAGCACCTGTAGATGGCGCCCAGTCTGGTTACGTTAACATCACATTTAGTGAAATCCCGCATTATGTGTCAAGCTGTCATCATCATCATCATCATCATCATGTGTCAAGCTGTACTGCAGTACTATTCAGCAATCCCACTTCAATGGCAGTGCAATAGTGCAAGTCACGTGTACTAGAATGAGTACAGAATTACTATTTAGCACTACTACTTCAGTTCACTACTACTACCTTTCAGGGTCAATGACAAATATACGGAAAGCTGTATCGGCCAATTGAAGAAAAGACACGGTCTGGTCTTTCCGAGCAAGTGTGGTGAGAAGGGTGCTGTCATTGAAGGTGTTGTCCAAGATTGGAAGGCTGGATTACGCGTGCCCCTAGCCGATTATGATACCTGCAACATTTTTAGCACAGATGAGACAGCCTTCTTCGACAAAGCCTTGCCAGATATAACCATCACATTTAAGAGGGACCCGTGCGTTAGTGGTAAACATAGCAAAGACAAGATAGCTGTTTTGCTGGCTGCCGATGTGACTGGCATAGATCAGCTACCACTGTTGGTGATCAGCAAAGCCAGAAAACCAAGGTGTTTCAAGAGCACCAAGAAACTTCCCGTAAACTGTCACGCCAACCGAAAGGCGTAGATTACTTCGGGGATATTTCAAGCCTGGCTGCGCAAACTGGACCGCCACCTTTCTGCAAAAGTGCACAAAGCACTAATTGTTTTAGATAATTGCAGTGCACACAACAACGTGTCAGAGCTCATAAACATAAAGACACGTTTCTTGCCTCTGAACACAACAGATTCCGTGCAGCCTCTGGGTCAGGGGATCATTCAGCACGTGAAAAGTCGATACAGAACACAAGTGCTAGAGCGCGTGTTGTTCTGTGCGGATGCAGGGAAAGAATATGTCGCGACTCTCCTCTGTGCAGTGCACATGGTGGCACATGTGTGGAGCAGCACATTGCTTATGGTAATTACGAACTGCTTCCTAACACAACGGTGTCATCTATGATGCTAACGCCTTGCAAGCCATGGATTTGGATGCTTACAAAAACAGCGAGTAAAACAGTCACTTCGACAGACTCCTGCGTCCGGAGGTCCCGCTGGGCAAATACATCCAAATCGACAGTGACGTTGCCGGTCACTTCGACGACAACGAAATACTTGATGATGTACTCAGCCATGAATACACCGACTCTGATCGTGAAAATGTACCCATTGTGAACGCATGTGATGAGTTGCTGCACTATACTGCTAAAGAGGCCGATGCTACACTTAATGTTTTGGAGGACATCTGTGTCGTTTCTCTCTGCATTCTGCATGCACTGCACCATATACAAGAACTCCGCAAAATTGTTCTTTCCATGCAAATTTCTCTGCAATTTGAATTGAAGTTTACAATTTGAAGTTATACAATTAAGTTAAATCCAAATTAACGAGGTTTTACTGTAGCATAACATCATGCTCATACCCTAGTTGAACAGTACAAAGCAGCAGTGTTACTAATGTTTCGCAAGACCGTGTTCCAATTGCAACACCCGTGCACTTGCCTCGTAACTGGCAACCAGTCGTGAGAGGTCCACCCGCGCTGCTACAAGGTCGCTGCGGCTCTCCTCGAGGTCCCCTCGAAGGCGGCTGTGGTCCGAGCGCAGGTTGCTGTGCGACTCCTTCAGCGCCCGGTGCTGAGTCTTCAGCACATCAAACTCAGCACGCAATTTCTCCTCAGCTTGTCGGGCAGTATTCAGCTCCTCCTGGAGGTTCACATGCAGCAAGACAGACAGTGGCTGTGGCATTCTGCTGCTTAGCGTGCAGTCACGGGCTCGATTCTTGGCAGCAGCAACCGCATTTTGACGAGGGCGATATGCAAAACACTCGTATATGTACTTAGATTTAGGTGCACATTAAAGAGCCCCAGGCGGTCAAAAATTAATTTGCAGCGCTTCACTGCGGCCTCCCTCATAAACCACAGTACGGTTTCAAGGCCACATAATTTAAGACAGTTAAACAATCGAGGTTCACCTAAGTGGAGGCCACTCTGGTACCGTAAATGCTCAACCACCACAGAAATCATGCAGAGAACGGCAATGTCATTGGGCGAGGCCCAGAGCTTCATTCAAGCCAGTACTTTTTTATCCTTTCCCAATCATTTCAGATTTTTCATCTGTTTTCAATCACAGTATTGCACAGCAGTAATAAAATATCCAACATTTATAGTCAAAGTTAGTCAGTGAGGAGTTCTCAATGCGTAGGCTCAGCCTGATAAATGGCACGAAACTACTGAGAAAAATCTTACAAGCCAAGATTCTCAGCAAAGACACGAACACAGGTTGGGGCAAACTGCTGTGGTACAATAAAGACACTTGGCATGCATGTGTTGCTAAATTTAGGCAAGGTTTGAAGGGCGTGTTTCACCTTACGTTAAATGTATTATTTGGACATGTTGCATCATGCATAAACTGGTTTTAATAATAATCTATTTAGTGTCTGAAATGGTCATAAAAGTGAAGTGAGAGAGTAGCTTAATTAGTGGCATTTACTGAGATTGCAGTGAGAAATTTGTTTCAGGAAACATAAGTACAGTCGATCCTTGTTATAACGAAACTGCATCCGACATGAAAGTACCTTCGCTATACCTAATATTTGTTATAATTGCATATTTGTTGCACGCTAATATTAGTAAGAAACGTTTTATATTCACTTTGTTATATTGAATGATTCCTTATACCTGTGTTCGTTAATAAAATATTCAAGTTTGACTCTATGTCAAAAGCAAAAGGTCATGAGCTGTGCACTTCCTCCTCCCCACTCTACCCCCCCCCCCCCACATATACACACATACACTCGTGTTGAATATGCAGTACTGGCAGCTCCTACATGTCACACTTCCGTCTAGCAATTTTCATATGAATCTGTACGAGTGAAATCTCAAGCTCGTGTGTCTTGCCCAGCCTGAAACAGTCCCACCGTCGTGAAAGTCAAACAGCATCACAAGTAGCTGGGCATGAGAACAGAGCCAGCCCCCTTACAGCTGCATCTAAACACTCTGCAGCATCCTACAAAGGGTGCACTCACCTTTAGTTTGGAGTTTTCAGAGCGCAGGTTTTTTGCCACTGGTTCATCTTGGGCCAGCCGGAGCACTTCACTTGAAAGGGTCGCATCCTCGAGTTGCTCCTAGGAAATTAATACCAACACTTGTGTTATAGCATCCTCAGATCCCTTGTCCATCACCATGGACACCTGCTTTTATCCTTTTAAAAGCAAAGCTTAAGCTTAAGCGAAAAAAACATTGCTTTAGCGTGAAGGCATATGCATACGGCACGATGAACCAATGGTTTAATCATCTTGTTTCCACAGGTTTTTTTAGATAATTTGATACTACTTTGTGTGAGACCACTGTATCATCACCATTGACAAAAAGCACCCATTTAAGTAATGTCAGATGCCACAAGATGAGGCTGAAATGAAGGAAGGAATATTGGAATAATGAGCCACCACATGTCAAGCAGATGTAAAAGGCTTTGCCAGTCATAACCGAGGATTCAATTCCTGGCCAGGAAGGCAGCATTATGATGAGAACAGCATGCTAAAACGCTAGTACGCTATTCATTGGATGAACTTTAAAGAACCCTAGGTGGTCAAAACTAACGTAGGACCTTCTACTGCGGTGCCTCTCATGGCATTTGTGTTGTTAAGTCCATCAATAATCTATAGCTCTTGACATTTCAGACACAGTAAATACATTCTTCTGCATGTTCAATTTCGTTTTCTGGTTACTTTGGCTTTGCAACTTCCATACCAAAACCCCGAAGATGTTATCAATACTGCCCTTTCGTAACAAAGCCGCTCATGAATGCCCAGAGACAGATGTGTACGCGGTACAGCTCTCTCGGGTCATGTCATGCAGGCGCCATGTCGTGTAGGCTCCACGTCGTGTAGGCTCCATGTCACGTAGGATCCATGTCAAGCATCAAGCACCTGGTGTGTTCTGTTTGACTTATAGCTCAGTGGTCAGCAGCAGCCGAGGCTTGCATCCAGACACTGTGCCTTGGATTTGTACCCTGCCTCCACCAGGAAGCAGGCTTCACTTTGGTTGCTTAGTAAATGGACGGCACGTTGACTTTAATGGACTCCATTCACTTTTCAAAATAATTTGTTGTTGGGCAAGTTGGTTGATACTTGAGCAAGCCATTGTAGCTCAAATAACAGACACAAAGAGCAAAAGAAAGGAGAGCAGGTGTGCTACACTCATCAATTGTGAGAGTAACACTCCTGCAGTCCTGTGTTCTGTTCTTTGCGTCTGTCTTAGTTACGCTACAATGGCTTCCTGTGTTGTGTTGGATATTTAGTAGCACCTCTTGGGTTGCAAAAAAGCTTCTGCAGGATTTCAAATGACTTCCATTTGGTTATTTTTTCCCCCTCCGAAGCATCTAGCAATGAGCTGGGAGAATGAACAGCAAGTAATATGGCAAGCATCACCCACCTTGAGGCTTGCATTTTCCTGCTTGAGCAACTTGCACGAGGCCTTGACGCAGCTGAGGTTTGACGCCAGGGCCTGGTAGTCGGCAGACAGTTGCTCATGCAGCTTTTCCAGCACCTGGTGGTCACGCATCAGGGCATCCTTGCTCTGGCCAAGTTCCGTCTTCTCTACAGAGAGCTGGATGCAAACGATCACATAGCACATCACTATACCACACTTTGCTCCTTGCCTTTCTCGAGGGCTAAACAATTTCTGGGCAATGTTCGAAGTCTTTTCACAACAAAAATGACATACAAGGCTGCTCTCAGACCCTCGTCATGGCCACAAAAACCACGTCCTTCCTTTCCTAAATACTGCACACTCTGTGGGTGCCACTCATCCTATTGAACAGACTGCAGTAATGCTCACAACATTTCTCACTTAAGTTAGTTACAGAAATAACTCTAGCCTACGTCTCTTATAGTACGCTCGACTTTTCACTTTTGAACATTCTAGAACACTCTCGTGGCATGCTCTACATTCAGGCGGTCAGAATCAGACGCTCGGAACGCATTCGCATTGTTCATTCACAGCACCACACACCAGCTGTGAATACTTGGAAGCTCACTGACATGTCACATGGCTGCTACAATTTCAGTTGTTGGCACGGCATATACTGCAGCCCTTCTGACAGAATTTTTTCTGTGTGCGTGCCTTGTGCATCCGCAAAGTTTGTTTACTAAAGGAACAGTGCTGATGTGTTCCCATTGACACTCTCGGGGTGCTGTGGTGAGCAACCGAACATTTGGCTTTGGCAGACTTCCTCCAGTTTTGATCTGAACCAGGCTACATATCATTCCAATTCATATCACAGCATAGTAAGAACCAATCAATGTAGCATTACAGGTCAGATTCCTGATCCTGACACTTTTCAAACATGATGCCCCTGCACCATAACATTGTTAATAACCCTTTGCCCACAAACATTCAATGAATTGCATGCACAATTTCTCGTTTTGGCTGAGTAGGTAAACGAGACATGCCTAACCGTGATTTTGCTGTTTTGTTCCATCTCTTTTACCTACTCAGCCAAAACGAGAAATATTGCATGCAGTTCATTGAATGTTTGTGGACAAAGGATTATTAACATAACCATGTGCTGTTTTGTTCCTAGTTTCTTAGTAGGGCTTTCGAAAACTATGTGCTCCATAGCACTTCAGAGCAATGCTTTCTGTTTTTTTTCTATTCAAATGGGGAGGGGGTCGGCAAAGGCATTTGCACAGTTCTGCTTATAACTTAGCACAGTCTATCTTTCACTGTTTTCCCATATTGAAACCCTTCCCGCTCTCTCATCTTCACAATGTGGAGGCTCATTACTACCTCCTGGACATCTGTGAATGCATAGGCAGTCACAGTGGCACTCTGGTGGCACAAGGCAACTTATTTTAACAACATAAAAGGTACAAAGTACGGAATAAATAACTGCGCTGGCCTAACATTACATTAAGACATGTGAATTAGAAGCTACAAATTGATGGCTGCACATTATACTAGTCAAGCGATTGTGCGCCTTTCTATAAACATACAAGTTTTACACACTGTGGAAAGTGGGAGCAATTGCACTTCTGTAGATGGCGTGTGCAATATGGTTAGTTTCCTATGCGTTTTCATGAAGTAATATGCCTACACTGACGTACATTTTAGCACAACCTGAGCAAGACACAATGAGAGAACAAAAAATTAATAGCAGCATCCTGCCTGATCTCGCTGAGTCTCTGCCTTCAGCAGCTGCTCCTGGAGCTCTGACACTTTTTGCTGCAGAGCTGTGTGCTGTGATCCTAGGTAGGCTGCCTCCACCTGCACAAACAGCACAGTCCCATGCCAACATTTGTTCGGTTTTGACACCAACAGACTCTGAAACGATGCTGCTCTGAGCACTGCTAGAGCATAGAGGACCTGTCATTAATTTGTGACTGGCTTGTCATACCCTGATTTTACAAAGCACTTCCGATCGTGATTGAGAAATTCGATCCCGATTGGGCTGGGTACGAGCTCGATTGGGATCAAATTTCTCAACCATATTAGCTTGATCGCAATTGAACATGTACTATGCTTCTGGGGCATGAAACATAAGTGACACTTCCCCAGTTGCAAGGTTTAACAGCCAAGACGGTTGAGCAGTTCTGCTCAATTAGTCAAACATATCTAATGTGCTTCCCAGTAGTGGCATGCCGATGCGTCTTTGCTGCAAACAAACAGTTGAAACTAGTGTCATATGTATTTTTCACTGAGCTCTTCTACAGAAACAAAATACTTCAGCCATCACACAAGTTGTTGGAAATGCAAGAGCACTCGCACAATTTAGCATCATACAATAAATATTGGAGGGAGAACTGCTGCTGTTGCTGGTACCTGCAAGAGACTCCACTATGGCAGTTAAATCAGCAAAAGTTCCCAACACAATTACAATTAGGCTCAATGTTTTAACTTGCACTGCTCCTAGAAATTTCAATAGAAGAAATCACCTAAAGTAGTAACTTTTCTGGAAACCTCTTTGATATTTGTATCGATAAGCCTCAAACCATAGAAGTAAAAGCTCCTTCCGCAAGTGTTACTCTTGAAATGTTTAGATCTAGCAACATGCATGCATTATCTGTCACTTAATGCACTTAAAATTCTGTCTGCTGTTAACAGAATTCTGAATATTCAACACTTCAGATGTTCTAAGGAATGCCGTGTAGTAGACAGACTTCAAGTGACAGCCTGAAGGAAGCCACAAACCCATTCTCAAACAAGGTAAAGGCGAAGTCGAGTTGCACTGGTTTGTTCCTTGAAGTGCTTCTCTGTGGTGGAGCTGAGAACACCTATCAGGCAAGCACTCTAGAAACTGGAGTAAGTTGCAAGTTTCTCACTAAAACTACTAGTCTTATTCTGGCTTTGTGGTTCCCACGACCATTAAGCATAAAACTGGTCACTTTAACAGTCTTTCAGTGTTTCTTGCAAATGAAATTCACCTAAACTTTCGACCAGTCTTGATGCAAAATCTTCCATGTACAGTCAACTTCTGTTAATTCAGCCCTGGAGGGACTTACGAAATTCATCGAATCATCTGACGGCTCAAATTAAACAAGATGCAGAAAAAATACCAAAACACACCAGTCGCTACCACTAAAGGGGCCGCTGTCGCGGTCACCATAGGGGTCAGGTGGGTGTGTGCGTGCTGACCAGCTGAGTTTGAATTATCCAGAAAAGGCAAATTTTTGGATCGAAATAACGAAATTTTGGGCCCATATAAATGCATTGGCGAGGCCAAGATCTTGGGCGGAAAACGAAATAGCCAGTCGAATTAGCTGTGCTTATAAGTCTACTGTGCTCACATTTAGAGGCAGATTTTAAAAAAACCTGGTGGTGTAAATTAATATAGAGCCTTCTACTACGGCATCTCTCTGACACATCGTACAGTTTCAAAAACCCCTCAATAGCTATTTGTTGAATGAATGCAGCAACTCTCCTATTAATATCTGCAAGAAGGTTCATGGACATCGGCACTCATGCCGCATGTCTGGGGCAACGGGATCACACGCACACACCTGTAGTTGAGCATGCTGAGCCTGCAGCCCCAGGTGGCGCTGCTCTCCGCTCGTTGCTCGCCCTTGCAGGGAGGCTGTGTGTTCCTGCAATGCTTGCAGCTGGCTTCGCAGGCGCCACGCTTCTTCCTCAAGACAGCCATTCTAAGCCAGGGCACAGGAGGTCAGGAAGTTAGAATAAAGGCCAGGTACAAGCAAATATTCTGATCAAACACAGTCGAACCTTCATGCAGCAAACATAGATGTAACGAATTATATCATATGATGAAGCAGATCTAAAATGTTTATTGCCAATTTCAGCATGCGATGAATATATATGCTTACAACGAATATTGGATATAGTGAAGGTATTTTCACGTTGGGTGCAGCTCCGTTATATCGTGGTTCAACTGTATGAGAAAATATGAAAGCAGTACTCCCTTACAAGCAAATACGACCACTTTTCAATGCAACTTTGAATACTTCTGCAAGCATGCACCTTTAAGCCTTTCTATCTGGTTGTGGAGGACTCCAGGCCTTTAGGGAAAGCCAGCAGCTGATAAGCACAGCATTTACACCGGCCACCTTTGCCACTTATAAACAGGTGGTACTTGTTTGCTTAAAAGTAAAATTAAGAAATAAAAAAAGTTCAGCTTTTAGAACTGTCAACAAACCAAGAATACCAACACTGAATTGGTTAGGGGACAAATTATTTTATGTTTCTATGTGCACCCTCACGCAATAGATGCCAGGAGGCTCCCAGGACCGGAAAACTGGTATTCTCTAAATAACTATTGATGGCAAAAGCTTCTCGGAGCATGTGACTGTGACAGTCACATCCCATGTATCTGACCCAGAAATGCAAATTTTCTATGGCTACCGACCTATAACACTTCCACATCACACAGCTAAATTCTAAGCAGAGTGGTGAAGTGGTGAGGAAGTTAAGCTTCTTCAGGACTTTTGTGGTCTGAAAGCTTTTGGGGTTAGCTGTACATGAGACCTTCAAAACAAAAAATGGTGCCCATACCGTGACACATTTCTTTACTGAATTGAACTAACCTTATTTGTAACAATGCTGTGAGAGACCAGGTAAAAAAAGCTGAATAAACAGCTTGAGAGGACCTGGCCTACACACACGTCGACATAACAATGGTTAAGGAAAGAATGTACAAGCTGATACACTGTTGAGTAAATGCATCTTGCATAGCCACATGTACAGACATAGATAGAGATGTGCATAGGTGTATATACCACGTGTTTTGTTTTAATGTTAATAGAGCTTTTAAAGATTGCCTGCGGCATTTAGCAATAGAGATGTGCATAGGTGTATATACCACGTGTTTTGTTTTAATGTTAATAGAGCTTTTAAAAATTGCCTGCGGCATTTAGCACAAATCTACTTATTGAGCTGGAATACTAAAAGAAGTCTACACTGATTGTACTGGAAATCAATACGTGTAATTGACAAAGTAATAAGATTTCACTAATGAAGTTCTGAACTAATTACTTCAGCACACATTTTGCAATACACGAATAAGGCGCATCCACTTAAAGAAAACTAGCACCTGTCTTGATATAAGTGCAAACTTGCCGTAAATATGCACGGTTGTTCCACTTACTTTTCTAACAAACTGCCTTTTTATACAGTAAAGCTTGAAAGTTACTGGAATGCCAATGCATTTTTACACAAATTGGGAATGCATATCACGAAACTAGTGTTATCTTCAGAATTCGTTCCAAGTTAATGTGACTTTAAAAGTCAACACCTACAATTTGTAATTTGCAACATGTGGCTATATGTAATCTGTTTGAAAGTTAATTAGCAAACATTTGTTAATTATTCAAATATTCGCTTTCACTTTTCTTGAAAATAATAGCTGCCTCTGAGAATAATCTAGCTCAAGAAACAGAATTGTGCTACATGTTACAGGCATTCTTTAAAGATTATGTTAATGATAAAATGGAACACCCTGTATTTACATACATAGTTACGCAACCAACATTTCATATAGACAGTGCTACAAAAATAAAAATAGCGAGAGAGCAAGAAACAGTGGAAGCAAGCATAGGCACAAATACATTTATAATAATGGTGTCCTTTCCAGTAATGCACTTTGTAGTCCTTTCAGTGAAATTGTGCAATATTGAAAAGCTGTTCCTTGCTAATTGTGTTTAGTAATTTAGGTCGCAAAACCTGAAGCATTTGTTCTTCATAATTAATGTGGCACTTTATGTGCTAGTCTTCCAGTTTGAATGTATAATACTTTGTTACATTATCTTCTAGTCGAGTTAGCGTTTATAAAGAAGTATTATTCACTAAACCAAGCTTTTATTAGTAGCACAAGTTATAACTGTACATGGAACTAACCTGAATAATATAGTGCTTTACAAAGGGTACTTAAAGAATACCGTGTTTTACAAAAAGAGTACTGTTCAATACAAGGTTTACTGTATTGAGTTAGGCCACAGGAGTAAAAAAAGAAAGCATCTATCTTTAACAATTGCTGCCTAGCCATAATGTACAGCAAACTACATTTATCGATATGGTCCCTATGAAGAACACCTGCATGCATACGCACCTTCTTTTCAAGAGCGAGAATGCTCTCCTTTAGTTCCAAGACTTTCTTTGAGATGAGCTTGTCTCTGTCCACACTGCACAAACAAATGGTCTCCTTGCACCAAAAGTCAAGAGTCTGCGCAGGGTTCTCAATACTGTGATAAAGATTTGCTCAACATGTGTAGAACTTTGCAGTGTAGTCTCTAACACAAAAATTTGTAGCAATTGCTTTTTTTTTTTTCAGCACAGTAATGTGAATGCGAGCCAATACCGTATTGTGATGATCTAGCTAAGGGACATAAAATATTAAGGAACATGATGCTGCTTGCAATAATGTCACTCCTTCATAACTGCTGTGGTTCGTACCTGTTGGACAACTCGGGAACGCATTCAATCAGCTCGGTACTTTTGGGCAGGACAGCCTCTCGGTCAGCCTTGGATCGCTTGTCTTCTGCGCTCACGCTGGACAGATTCTCAACCCTGAAATAATGAGTGGCACGTCAGTATTTTTCTAAAACTTCTTTCGAGTCATAGCACAGTGTGCTGACTGCATGTAGCCATGATGAATAGCATGTTGCAACAATTGCAAGCATTGGTTAATACAGGCTTGCATGCATTCTTCGCAACTGATGCTGTGCTGAATCATCACTAGTGTGTTCACAGGTAACATGCTGTCATGGGAATTCGCCTACAGCAATCAGTTCTGAAACCCTTAATAGTAACAGGCCATGGCATGGATGCTGCCCTTAACTTAACACAAATGCCGTAGCAACAAGTTCTTATGGTTGACCATGGCTAGACACTGCCACGAAAGTAGGCACACCACCAAAGCCAAACATCCCTCCACTGTGAGAGGGAACTGCTATCACTTCTGCAAGGTCTATGCAAAGCTTGTTACATTTATGTGAATCAACATATTGCCAAGTCATTGCCGTTTCACATCACTTGCAAGTTGCAAGACTGCGCCTTCAGTTCTCATTTTTTTGCTTCCTTCGTGACGGAAGACTATTCCGAAGTTGCCTAGGTTGTAGTTTTTCCCAATTCAGAAACCTAGCACATGGCTTAATCCACAAAGCCACCACCTTTACTGGAAAGGACATAATAGAAATTGGGAGATTTTAGACAATTGCACCCTCGGGAGGGCATTGCACTGATAAACAATCAAGTCATGCATAACAATCGTTGCAAACTGTAACGTACAGTGTTAAAGACAGATGCAACATGCACAAAGCCTTTAAGAGTGATTTTGCTTGCTTCTAGAAACCTTGCATGGCTTTTTCTTTATGCACATGCGAAACGGTTTGCACAATAAAAAAAAAAATTCACTCGCCATCCCGGCCCTGCGAAAGCGCATGTCCAGCGAAGCTGTTGCAAAACCACCACTACAGTTATGGGGGGAAGGGGGGGGGGGATATTCAATGCTTTGATGGTTCGGATGCTTGTCTTAAGCTTGTTCTTTATTGAAACGTATGCTGTTCTGCGTGTTGTATGGGTGATTTCAATGAATGTAGGCACTGTTTGCTTCACTTTGCTGAGTGCTTGTCGCCTCTGCATTACGGGGGTATAAGCCATTGCATTTTTTTGCTTGCTTACTGGGGTATGAGCCATGCTGATGATGATAGATGCTTGTTTTGAGCTTGTTCTCTATTGAAACGCATGCTCTTCTGTATGTTGTATGCATCATTCCAAAGGATGTAAGCACTGTTCGCTTCTTTTCGCTGAATGCTTGTAGCCATCACGAGGGGTATGAGCCATTACATCTTTGTTAGCTTAGAGGGGTATAAGCCATTGCTGCTGATAATTTTTGTCCACACACAAAATACACCGACCACCAAGAGGCTCACAGCTTTGCTCTAAAAAAGCACACTAGCAGACTTGCCAATGTCAACCATCACAGATCATCATCAACAGTTCACGACTAACTATGTTACATATTGTAGACTATCTTTTATTTAGAATTTTATTTTTCGTATTTCATTTATCTTTATTTAACTCTGTTGACAACACTATGGCACTCAGACAGGAATAGAGACTGCAAAATAGTAAGAGTCACGTACTCTTCTAAGACAGCCTTGGTCTTCTCGAGGCAGAAAAGAGGTGTGAAAGTTGGTTCCCTCGGAGACTCCTGTGTTTCGCGGCTGAGAACAAAATAAAATTTGCACATCAAGACATGAACATCGCGAATGCCACACACTACAGAGGTAGTTGCCACAGCTCATAGCTAAGATGGCTACAACAACATTTGGAAATTATGAAAAAGCAAGCTTACAATATGTATGTAAAGGTTTATTGCACTGCTCTTCCAGAAAAAACGGTGACATAAGAAGAGCAATGAGGGCACATGACTGCATGACGTGGCATGCGCAGTCATGTGTCCACTGTTTTAGTGGTGCCTTTCGTTCTGCAGAAAGGCCTAAGAAAACTGAACCAAAACTTAGCCACTGCTGAAGCCTACTGAGGGTTGTAAGGCACAGATCTAAATCACCTAGGCTCGAAATTATAGCGTGACACACCATGGCAAGCCCAAAACACAAGCATTGTCAGTGCTGAAACACAAAAATCAGCACCAGAACACACGCTTCATTATGAAGTGCTCTGCCCTCAGTTACCACAAGAAACTTAGCAGGAGCTGGATCCAGCAGAGAAAGAACACATGACTGCATAGGAGTCGTGTCATAGGATTTATGTGTTCCACAGGAGCCAGAGGCACCCAGTTGCCGTGTAGCAAAAACAGAAGAAAAAAAATCATGAGCCATTCCACTCTGTGAAGTTGGGTGGCCAGCAAAGCTGTTCAGCGCACGACACAGAGGTGACACTGAATTTTGAACAAAGGTACGAACTCATTTTTTGTCTTGATGGGTGGTCATCATGACGCAAGGTATGCACACACATGTATTGTCTTGATCGGTGGTCATTATTTGTCTTGATCGGTGGGTCATTATTTTTTGGTCATGATGGTGGTGACGATGGCCTTGTGGTCACTATGGTACGAACTGAGCAGCTCGGGTACAACCTTGGACACATTCTTAGCATGAGTCAAATCTATGCACAACCGGTAGTGAGTGGTGGGGTTTGCACACACACCCTACAACTGAAACCAAAGTGTCTATTCAGAAAGTCCCTTTGAAATTTAGCGGCATGGTACCAGTGTCTTTTTGCTGCAATGTGTGCTTCACGACGTTCGTCGCATTGCATAGCTCGCCGCTTACGATCCGCTTCTCCAGCGCGATCTTCGGTGGTGCTTGCCACCCGTCGCTGCCATTAACATTCCTGTTGCTGATCCCTTCATCTTGCCTCGTAGGCAACGTTGCTCTTCGGGAGTCCTAGCTATATGTGGCCTTCCCATAGCAACTGGAGAGCACAAATGAACTGCGCTGCTCGGCAACTGCTGGTTTTACTATTGTGCTCCAGCATGGACGACTACCGCCACCTCGGGGAGCTGGAGGAGACTAGCCATCCAAGTGATTGAAGCGCAGACAAACAGAGCGCACACTGTGTTTTTGTTGACAGAGAACAAAAATATGCGGAACCCTAGCCAAATCAAGCTTTGAAGTAAAAGAAAGCAGCATGGCAATGCAATGTTCTGGCACAAACACATTTCCACAGAGGCCAGTGCAGGCCAGAGAGCAACTCGGTGCTGGTTTGGCTAAGCATGTATAACAGTAACATTCAAGTGCTGAGGGAAGGGTACACCAGAAAAAAAGAAGCAATTTTTTTCTTTCTCCTTCTTCTAATATCTGCACCCGTGCTATTACTGCAGTCTTTTAAAGAGTTCCTGTAAGAGAATGTTCCTTATTTTCTGCCTCAGAACTGTCACCTAATGAAGTTTGGCTGACTGCTGTTCAGGGTTCCCTTGAAGTGGTAAAAAAAAAAATGTGCTCTGCTGGGCTTACCTGTTTTCTCTCTGTGTTTTCCACAGGCTTGTCGTCAGCTCCAAACTTGTGGCAATACGGTCCAGCTCGCTAGTTAGCTGTTCATTGCGCAATTTCTCTTCTACCAGTTCCTGCAATGTGTAGACCAATTTTAATGATAAGTATAGTAGCCTCATCTTTTGTCTATTATCAGTCAACGTCTTTTTTTTTTCTTCTCTGCATCCTCCCCCCTTCATCCTGTGCCTTCTAGTGAGTTCAATTATAAACACTAAACTCATCTTGAGCACTATAAGCTTTGTTCGTTTGCTCGGAAATGGAAATATGCAACCTAAGGCTTCTCACAATGTCTTAAAAAGAAGCTTTAGCTTGGATTCTCCTATATAAATACATAGGAAATAAGAAACTGTTTTTCTCGGTAACCGTTAATCGAATTTGATGATGTTTGTTACATTAACAGAAAAAATTAAGTTAATAACTTCTGGAAGCAAATTTTCAATTCCAGCCATCAATTTCTTAATAAGAATTGTTGAAAACTGCCAAATTTTTACAAACAAGTCTATCAAGTTTATAACTGCAACTCAGCAATGAAAAAAAAAAACGATATGAAGATTCTGTAAACTGCATTTTAAGCAGATAAAATTGATATATCGTACACTGTTCTGAAATATACCACTTTGTGTGGATGACGTTTGCAAAACGACTGTGAAAATAGTGACCAATCTACGTAAGTTGTAAATTTATGTAGCCAATTTTTCTACTTTGTATGCTTTAACAGATGACGTTTACAGAACTGAGATATTCATTTTTGGTGCAGAATTACGATGTGTAAACTTCGTTCTTCTATTTTATTTTTTAAGCTTAGCAATTTAAGGTAATTCCTTTAAAAGATTTTGAGCTCTAAATCAAACTTCCACTGTCTATGTTGACTATAATTTAACTTGAATCTCTTATGTGCAAGAAATTTCATTAAATATGGCCCAGGAGTTATCTCAGAAAAGCAATTCTGCATTTTACATGTATCTGAATAGGCAGGAGCATAGTTGGCCTCAATCTAACGCTTTCTATAGTACTGTATTAATGCTTATGTGATCTTATGTGTCTTTTGATAAGCAGTGAAAAACATATCAGGAAAGTTGTCTACTGAATTTTCAAAGATGCCTTTTGTAGGCAGTGGGGTCTAAATATATAAAACCTAAAATTATTATACATGCCTTAGTATTATATCAATGCAAGAGTGGTTATCAGATAAAAGCTAAATTTACATAAGGCAGAAAGTCCTTCAGAAAATGCTTCATTTGGTATTTCCTATAGTGTGCCTACTATGAATGGAAGATAAAAAGGACAATGATATTGAACTGGGTGTAGACAGTGATCAGCGGTTCTGTTAATCCTGCTGCTGGTGGATGCCATGCGATAACAATTGCAAGTGTACCTACAAGTCACAAGCCAGAAATTACAATGCAAGTGAACTAAGGTGAAAATTGAGGGTCACAATACTGGTTTACATATCCAAGTGCTTTCTCCTGGCCAAGTACGAACTATAAATACTGGTTTACATATCCAAGTGCTTTCTCCTGGCCAAGTACGAACTATAAATTAAAAACTATACTGAAAGCAGCACTACAGATCACCCCCAGTTAGCAGCGCCCAATCCTGCATAAATGCGCACCTGTCGTAGATCGCTGACAGCCTTTGCTTCCAGCGAGGCCTTCTGGGACAGCTCTTGGCAGCGCTGCTCCAGGTCTTGGGTGTGCGCAGCTGCGGCTGCTGCCTTCTGGGCCTCCCTACGTAGCTGCTCGTTCTCACGCTCCAGGGTGGACACGCGCGAGGACAGCTCATCCAGCGATTGATCCTTGGCCTGCCAAATTGATAAAGTAATCTGTGCAGGTGATCACTTCTCGCATGGCTGTGGCTCTTGATGTTACAGCAGTTTTCACATCAGTTCAGAAAGCGTTGAATTATATCACTAAACTAGCTTGTTGATGGTGCACCTTGGACCATGGCAGTTTTAATTTAGCACAGACGCTTGCGAGCACCGTTTGAGCACCTACTTATGGTACTTATCGGGAAATGCAGCTTGTACAAAACTTCCAAGTTGGCCCTGTGGTACGAAGTTAAGGATGCTCACGAACCTGAAGTGATGACCGAAGCCGACTTGCTTCGCGATCCAAGGACCGGCGCTCCTGTTCAACCCGGTGAAGCCATGTTTCCAGGTCTGCGCCTTCCAACTCAATGCTGTGCATCCGCTGTAACTGGCTCTTGAGCGACTCCAACGTTGACTGCAGCTTCGCGTTCTCTGCTTCTGCCGCCTGAAGCATGAGCACCGCGTTACGAACAGGACTGAAAAAACCCTCACAAGTCATGTAAGGTTCGCTGACAATGACTTCACATTTCTATACTAAGAAAGTGCATAATTACTATGCAAGTTCTGCAAATCTCATTGCTGTAAAGGCTGTTGCTGCCTTACCTGAAGCTCGGTCCTACACGAGGACAGCCTGTTCTGTGATGCATCGAGGGCCTTCTGCAGTCTTTGCGCTTCCAAATTTGATGCCAGGGCAGCCTTTTCCAGTTCTTCCATTTTTGCGCACTCACTCTGAAACAAGCAGTAAATACCAGACCTCGCATATTGCAAAAGGGCGCAACATTGGGCTAATTGGTTTGTTTTACACCTGTCTCAAATGGTTACTTACGATCACAACCGAGCCCGATCCAAATAACATTTCTGGGCCACAATTACCTCCTTTCCACAGCTTCTGCGGAAAGGAGCCAATAGTGATAAAAATATTTGATCCTGATCAAAAGTGTGCCGTGTGACACCAGTATTATGACTACTAGGAATGGTGCAAAAAACAATGGAGTCAAGATGGATACAAGTGATTACTTTGCCTTCTCCATCCTCATATTTTTGTGCTGCCCCTATTCCCTGCATATTGATTTACATGAAAGACATTAAAGCCTAGCAAGAGTTTCATATGTGGCATTCCTTTCCCATGTTTTCCCAAGATTGTTCAACATGGCAATTTATGTAGCACTAGCTACATTATGCCAAAAATGTGGCATCAAGACTGTGTCGTCAGTCCAGGGAAGAGGCCTCCAAATGAAGCCTTCAGCTGCAAATCAACCATACAATGCCTAATAGTGTGGCGGCCAGCATTTCCTTTCGTCTGGTATTATGCTTTCACAGCAATACATCGTAAGAAACATGCGACAAGAGTGTGGCGCCGTCCCGGTTCGAGTGCACACGTAATAGCTGAAGCAGACAATTGGAAAGCACCAGCAGTGCGCACACTGTGAAAGAGGCATTGCTTGTACTGTCATAACTGTGCTGATAACCGAGACGTTACTTACGCCACTGTAGTAGTTGAAAGAGGAGCAAAAGCAGCAATTGGGCAGTGCTTCGCATTTTTAGCAAGCCTTGTTGGATGTGTGCAGAACACACGCAGAAACTGTGTCAATTGATTGACTGTTGGAATTTAACGTCCCAAAGCAATGCATATGGCCTATGAGAGGCATACTGGAAAGGGCGGAAAGGGGGGATGATTTAATTTTGACCACCTAAAGCCAACGTGCACCCAAAGCACTGTACATGAGTGCTCTCTTCAAGCTGACTGGCATGCTGCCACAGTGTTTGGGAATCGATTTGGAAACCTCATACTTAGTAGCAGAATGCCGCAGCCAGATAAACTATCTCAGCGGGCACAAGCTTTTTTTCGTGTAATGATTATATAATGGGCAGTTCGGGTGCTGGCTTTGTTTCCTCAATTACATCTTCAGAAAGCAGAAGGCGAAAGCGTTACTCGCATGTTTGATCTTGAATGTTTTTTTGCTTTTTACTCTTCTCTATAATATTTTGATCCCCTCCTCCTCCCTGTAAAGAGTAGCAGGTCAGGGGTCACATGTATGCCGGCACAAATCTCTGCCTTCCAGTAACAAAGCTTCTTTTTCTCATGCTAAACAAATTAGCATTCGGATCGCTGATTTAAATCATGCAGCCTCATGTGCTAGCTAGCTTGGCAAATCGGATCTGTGGAAATCCAAAAGAGTTATGAAATGAAAACAACATAAACTGTCCTCCAACCAAGAGCAATGCAAAGGTACAATAAGCTTCATATTTCAAAGCTTCATATGTTTTTCTGAAAGCTTTGCAGTTGAAGAAAAATTCGACCTGGTCCAGGATTCAAACCCGAGACCAATGCCTTACCAGGGCGGTCGCTCTACCATCCAAGCTAACTAGGAGTCTAGCAGATTGCAGAGTGAGGCCAAATTTAACCGACAACTTGAAGTGCAGAGACATTGAACATGGCAAATCAGTTCTGTGGAAATGCATAGGGCAGAGGTTTGATGAAAGAGAAAAAATACATCCACCTGACAGTAGCAAAAAGCTGCAAAGCGACAGCCCTGAAAAGAGTGACCAAGTAGGGTGATGGCCCTGAAAGGCATTGGTCCCAGGTTAGACTTATCAACCAGAACAAATTTTTCTTCAATTCCTTGTAGTACCTTCCGTGCTACTGTCAGGTGGACGACGATTTTTTCTTTTTCATGCTAGCTATCTAGTTCATGTGCAATGTTACGTGAACAGCTGTTGGCTGAACTTGCAGCGACAGTGCCTAACTAATTGTGCACTTAGGAACTGTGGTGCCAGCGAAGTTGATATGCTGCAGGCATAAAATAGATGATTTTGCTCGGTGAAGCTGTTTATGGCCCATCACAGTTGGCTTACATAAACTCAACTTTCACAGGACATTAAACGCTTGCTTCGAGTAATCCAGAGTTAACAAGTGCATTCAAACAAGCATGGATGCCCTTTAGAAGCCTTGAACATAGCTAAACTGACAAAAAATAAACCGAGTCAGATCTTTACTGACACCACTACACATGTCATCGGAAGGCCACATCGAAAGGACAAGAAATTCACCTTGCTGATTTCAAGCTGACGCTGTAATTCTATTTTTTCTGATTCCAAGCCTGCTATTCGATGACGATCGGCTTCTTGTTGCTGTTCTTTTGTTGCATTCTCTTGTTCAAGTTGTTCGAGTCGCTCGTTGGTCATTGCACACTGAAAAAGAATGACATTAACCTACCAGGTCTGATATGATAAGATGTGAGTGGATAACAGTAGATTATATCTGAGTAACGCAAAATCAAGCCATGAAAGTCAGAAATAAAATTAAGAGCACAAAATGAATTATGAGGTAAGATTACGGTAACTCCAGTTGTAATTCACCAAGTGGCCAACACAAAGGTGCATTAAGGTGTATTAAGAAGTTGCACAACTTAATGCAATGTTATGAGTTTTATGTGTAAAGCTAGAAACTAATATGGAAATTTTTTTTTTTAAAGCACTAAACTTGAACAGTGTCTTTGTCTGCTACTGCTGTATCTGTATCTTTCACCTAATTTCTACTGCATCTTTTGCTTGCTACAGCCACTTTTTCAATGAAAACTTTGCTTGTGGGTGCTCCCTTACCTGTGTCTGTAGTTCTTTCTTTGTTGGACTCTCTTCCATCTACACAAGTACACATGCAAAAAGAAAAAAAGAATACTGAGTAAGGAAAGATGCCACCTGATTACACAGCCTAAATGGTACCACACCAAGCTGATGCAAAGCAGGGGAAATAATTATGGTTAATGCAAACCCAGAATTACAAGACATTATTACACCAAGCATCGTCCTGCTTTCTTCACTCAGATGCAGCGGCAGTAACAGACCAATTTTTCTGACTCGTATCCACACAGGGTGGCAGGACTTGCTGGGCAACAGAGTTGAAAAAAATGGCACGTTTTTCAAACGTACAGACAACGTCGTAAATATAAGGCATCGACAATTTGGGACTTGTTTGCGGCGCCATATATTTTTACATCTTTGACCCTCAAAGGGTCACGAAGCGATTTCGATTTAATCCACAGCCAAAGTGAAGACTTTCAAACGTGTGCAATATCAAGATTTGCGCTCAAGCCGTGCAGGTTAGAATTTTAGTGATGGCAACCACACCTGCTTTTTTAGAGTACTGCACTGTCGGCTCTTTCAGGAAATCAGACTGTTGATAATGTGTGCACATGCCTAGCTGGCAGGTGCCTTCATCTTATCGTAAACGACGTGCCAATGTGCAGCACAGCACTAAATGTAAATTGGATTGTGTGCCCTAAAGGCACAATGGCAAAAAATCTCGAGCGCTGTCGACAAGCTCCGAAATGAATTTGTGGACTGTTGGTGAGGTGTACTCGGGCATCTTACGAAGACCTCACTTTGGCATATCTGCAACAGCATGCATTGAACTGTGCACCAGAAAACCTGAAATGGATTATTAACGAAGAAATTTGATATTGTTGTGCTTTTTAAATGTGTTAACAACCTTCCCAGTTGTTGATGGAATAAAATGCATTGAAATTCTTTTTTTTTTTTCTTTCAGACTGCTTGATATATTAACACACTTTCAGTACCCCTTCTAAGTCTGAAACTCAGTCATTTGCTGTACCTGTATCTGTCACCTTGCTTAAAAAAAATTTTCAACCCTTCGGTACATAGACATTAAAATAACATGAAGAATACAATAAAAAATGGGTATAAGCATGAAAGTTATCATTTTCATGAGCAGAAAACACACAACACAGAGCACCTGGATGATATACTGAAGGCCTTAACTATAGTGCACCTGACAGTGGACACAAGAGTGACACAGAACACATACACATACACTGTGCATGTGTATTCTGTGTTGCAATGCCTGAAGCCTTCAGTGTGCCATTCCAACATGCCCGACGAGCAACCTCAGTCAACCTGGATGATGTCAAGCATATACAGCAGCCAAGCTATGACTGCTGAGCTAAAGGCAGGTCACAAGAAAATTGCTTCCTCATATAAACTCCAAAACGAAACGAGAACAGACCTGTGCTTTCATCTCGTCAAGAAGGACTTGCAGGCGCCTGTTTTCCAGCTCAAAATGCAATACCCTGGTCTCAGAATCTGTGTTCAACTGCTCCAGCAGGCTGTTCTCTGTGCCTGCATGAAACGGAGGGCTTCTAAGTGCAAAGGAATTTTTTCACATTGCTGGTCAGGTTCACACTGCTCCACAGACATAAAATAACATAGTTTTGTGGTTAAGATCGAAAAACACTCAGCTGTAAGCGATGAAATGTTTCATAGTGGCCCTCACTAGCTTTTATCGTCAATATGGTACACCCATCCCGCAATGGAAGCAACCAACTGTCATTATGGTGAGGCACGCATTGTTCGCGAAACACAGCAGTTCACTACAGCTTCGAATTGAAACAATGAAGTAGCTCTTTACAGTGCCAATGACAATGCCTAAAGTATATTCGAAGCTGCCTTGAAAAGGAAAATTCAAACACATTCTGCCTCGCCGTGTCTCAATACTGTGTTGTTTAATTATACAAACTCAGAACTACTTCCTCAGGGAACCACACATACCAGCCTCAAAGAAGACACTACAAGGCTCACATGAATTCACTTGACTTTTTACCTCTACTGGAGAATAATGATATCTTCAATATGTCCCACACTAATAATGAATGAGGCTTCAGCTTCTTGGTGGCTGCAGCCATACGGTCCAAAAGACATATTTCACTTAAATATTTGTTCCCAGCAGCCTGCGTCAGTCCTCCAAACAGATCTGTCATGTCTGCTTCTCAAGCAAGAAGCACTAGTGCTTGCAATTGCACCAGCAATTGCTCAAGTAAGTTGAACATGTAGCACGGAAAGAGAATAAATATTGGTACATTTCTTTCCATGTGCTACAAACAGCTGTAAGCCTCAATCAGCTTTACTTCAAGTTATCACCACTTAAAGGGCCCCTGAAACGGTTCGGACAAATTTTGTAGATGCATAGGGTACAGCTAAACTTAATCATTTGCACCACAATTTGTGTGAAACGTCTCATATTAAGAGAGCTACCGATCATTACAAGTTACTCTCCTCCATAGTCATGCATTTTCTCCTCAACTCGTTCGCCGAGTGATCGGAGCTAAGCTCCGCATTCACTGGCTCTGCGTCATGATGGCACGTCGTGTCGTCTACTTCCAGTTCTCTAGGAGCGGGTGCACGAAGCCTCTCCAAGCTCTCCGCCAGCTGCTTGGCAGTCGACCCTAAGCGAGAGCTATCAAAGCAGCGTGAGTTGCGAGCATTCAGTCACAGCGCCGAACGTGTCTGGTATTCCAGTAACCACAGGCTAGCTGGGCGTTTCGACGAAACGGTGGAGGCATAAACTCAAGCTGATGAAGGAACTTTAGCATAGATGTACGCGAGCTGCCTGATTGGTCTCCACGGTCCAGCCACCCGTTACAGCAGAGGTTAACCAGCCAAACAAAGAGCTAATATTGCTCTAACCAAGTGTAAAACATTTTAAACATTTACAAAAGCAATGTGTTAATGATTACACTCCTGCAAAAAATTTACACCAGCAGCAAAGAAGAACACATTTTGTTACTGCTACTGTGTGATTGAGCTCTGTACCACCAGGTGGCTGCACCGTGCAGACCATTCACATTTGCGCCTCTACTCATCCCGTGAAATGACACGCAAGGGGACAAGGCCAGGCCCTGTCCCCTTGCGCTTGCGTTAACCCTAATACCGGACTCACGAAATGGTATTGCGTTAGTAATCTTCTGGTGTAAGGTGACGGCCGCAAATACGCAAATCCTGGCGCCAATCAGATAGCGGCAGTCCGATGTGCTGCAGCCAGTCCGCTCGTCTGCTGCCTTGCAGAGGGACACGATGTCACAACTTGACATATTGCCAGTCGCTACGTTTGCAGTCCACAATGCAACAAAGTCGAATCATAGTACTTGCGAAAAGACTAAGACCGACTCTGACCGCGGAACTCTCGTCAAAATGGAGCACGCTGTAACACAAGCAGATGACGCTTGCTGTGTGCGGGAAGTGCTTAAATGTAGTGAGAATTTGTTCTTGTGCATTCTCTTTCTGTTACTTTATTTTTATAGAAACAAATTAACTAACATTCCAACTATTATGAGCATCATTTGTTCACCATAAAGGTGGAAAAATTATAGATGACGCGCCCTGCGCAGCCAATCGGATAGCCCGCCCACATGACATCAATTGGGTGATTTACGTTATATGGGTAGGGGGGGGGGGCTGAAAATCCCACCGAGCAGTGTGCTGTGATCGGCAGCAATGTACATTTTTAAAACCTTATAATAAATTAAACACTTTACACGGAGCACTTAGATGCATCAATTAATGATCAGACGGACCTACTCTAACGACTCAGTACGTTTGTAGAAAATCGTCAAAATCGTTTCAGGGTCCCTTTAAATTTAACAGGTGAAGAACAGCCTAATTTTGACAAGCAGTTAAAGATGCAAGTGGTGCTGCCAGAATCTAAACTGCAGCGTTAGTTAAGTTTGTTAGCAAAGTGTAGATCTACCCATGAAAAACTCGCAATGGGCTGGTCTGAGCTCCTTCAAGTGGCATATATTGTCATCTAGGAAATAAGCTCTTTGAATACATTTTCGCGAATGAAGGTGTCGTAAAATATATATTTGAGAGAGCCGTCATAAGTATACAAGCATAGGGAATGAGAGTGAACAAACGAAAACACTGCAGAAGGTGCCTGGGCAGTGCCCAAACGGCAGCAGACAACAGATGCAAGTCCGTGCCCTGACATCACGTGAGCGGCACTCGCAGCACCCCTGTAAGTCGTTCTCAAGGCTAATAGCTGAGCATCCACTGAAACTTCACTCACGTGGGGATGTGGCCTGTGCTCGCAGCCTCTGCAGCTCCCCTTGGAGTTGCACATTCTCGTCCAGGGTGGCCTGGTGCTCAAGCCGCAGCTGTGCATTTTGCTCCAGCAGCTTCTGCACCTGGCTCCGGTCCAGATCACGCTCCTGCCACAGGGCACATCATTCCTTCACTGTCTGGCACATCATTGTCATCATCCAGACCCTGACAAGTACTTCTATAAATCTGCAATTTTGCAATACCATGCCATACAAGCAAACAACTTACAAGTACCTAATGTCAAAGAAGCCAGCAAACACTGACACCAAGGACAACATAGGGGAAATTACTTGTGCTTAATAAATGAAATAAAGAAACGATAAATTAATGAAAATGAAAGTGGATGAAAAAACAACTTGCCACAGGTGGGGCACGATCCCACAACCTTCGCAAAATCGGGCCGCTCGGTTAACCCCCTTTCTTCTCGCTAACGTCACAGAGGCATTTTTTTTTTTTTCCTGTGGTGCTGTGTGGTAGTGAGTCATGGACAATGCAGAAATACGAGACAAAAGATTGTGTTCAACTTTGGCGCTTGTGTAGAGAGCATGGTTAAATTAATCAAATATTTATACCTAAATCAGATAAAACATTATTAAAAGCAAGAGTCACAAGCAAACATCTTAATGAGCTGAAGGAAGACATGACCGATGGTCCCACTGGAGGTCAACTATCCAATGTGCCGCCAGAAGTCAAACACGATTTGGTGGAAGCTAACAATGAGCTAGAGCCTCATGTTTATGCCACTAGCTCCAGACCTGTTAATTCCATTAGACACTATAATGACTACAAAGGTTTCAAAACAAAGCTAACTTATACAAGTAATCTTGTAAGGTATGTGCTCACTCATACTCACACTTGTCAGCACTCACTCACATTCATACTCATGCTCACCAACACTCACTTGCATGCATAGTTGTTTCTATTCATACTTACCGACACCTACTCGCACTCATACTCGTGTTAACTCCTACTCACCAGCGTCCACTTAAACACGCCGACAGCCACTTACGTTGTACTCATATCCGCTTATGCTCCCCGTCACTAACTTTCGTTCGTACTCACATTAACCTGCTGCACTCACTCCTCTCAGTACAGTTGATCCCAGACATATCAAACTAGGATATCGTGAACTATTGTATATATCGAACAGCTGCAAAATCTCCTATAAAATCCCGTGCAAAAGTATACCAATGTACTATGTGTACATTGAACTCCCTTCACCGCCACATTTGATATACTGAACACTACGGCCTTGCAAGTGCGCTTCTAACGAATACGCGATCACTTCTCGCATCGTCGTAAATATTTAATGCTGACAAATTTGATACGGCACTATCTTCGTGGATACTGTGAAACAAGATGTTGAATCTGAAAGGCAGTACATGCCATGGAGGAAAAATGAGCAGGAAAAATGAACACATGCCGTGGAGGAACTGAGGACAATCAGTTTAGCTCGGAGCGCATATGGGTCAATGGCTCATGCAAACTGTGGCGGTTCGTTATCAGCAAGAATAGACTGCCACTCTGCTTGAAGAATGCGAAAGGCTTTCCTGTCCGATGCGCTTTCCACAAGAAAGTGTAGATGACACGCAATCTTTTTGCTGAGTGGCACCGGGCATGGGATGCCAAATTGAAGATGTTGCACCGCCGGGTTTGTCTTCTTGTAGACAATTAAAGCTTTTCACAAATGGCATTTTAGTATTCTGCGAGTGGCCAAAATGAATCCGACCTCAACCTCCATTTGGACGGATCTTTATATTAGTTTGAATTTAACAAAACCACCATGAGCCACATCTGCACTTCACAAAAAGACCCGTTGCGGCAGCGGCACACAAAGCTCATCACTGCGCAATTCGTGCGTCCATGCTGAATGCATTTCATTCATGCTCACACAGTTACACGTCAGTGGGAATGAACTTGCATGTTTTTAAAAACTGACTGCCACTTTCAAGACTAGCAGCGTGTGTATGTACTGTCAGCAGTCACCGATGCAGGGGCCAGAGGGGAAGGATCAAGAATGAAGGGACCTACCGGCCGTGAGGCATTGAAGTGCTGAGCAGTGCGCAAGAAGCGGTGCGAATGGACTTTTTAGGATGATCGAGAAGCAAGGATAACTGGTTCCAACAAAAACTCTGTTCCAAAACCAGACACAACAGTCCGCCTGGCTCGTTGCCCATGTATGATGATCTGCCGTTTAAACGCAGCGTATTGTAAAGGACACATGGCCGGGCATGTTCACGTACGATTTGCAATACAAGTGCACTGATGGCGGCACAGCACATAACCATACAGGCTAGTTTGCTTCCATGGTGCGTCCATTTCTACCTTTTCTGGAGCAAAAACACATAACAAGCACTTCGACGCACGCAAGGCCCACTGTGATCTTGCATCCAGGCGATGTGGGCTTTTAGGGTTAGGGTTACGACAATCATTCCACAGAGTGAGTGACTTAAAACGTTCATAAGCATAAAATAGGCCAACTTTCGTGCTATCGACACAGCCTTGGAGAAGCAAATCAGTAAGTTCCTGCTTTTCACAATTTTGGGAAACTGTCCGAGATGTGTGGAGATCTCGAATAAGCTTAAGACAGTCACATTTTATATTTCCGATTATCGATATGTCGAACTATTTCATAATCCCCTTCAAGTTCAATGTATCTGGGATTGACTGTACTCGCGTCCACTTAAACTCATCAGCAGTCACTCCTGTTCGTATTTGTGTCAGTTCACACCTTTTGTCACTCGCTAATGCTAATCCTTTGTCTCACACTTGTGAAACGGGTGTGGAGTGTATATTGGACAGTGTACTCGTGAGTGAGTATGCCAACCTATAGGTGCTTCCAGGGCACACAATTGCTAGCACATACAGCAGGCGAGAGCAGAACAGTATAGTAATAAAGATCTTCTATCCCGAAACACCTTGTGTATCCCACTGTGGCTAAAATTATCGTCTGCAAGCAGCTGTAAACAGAATTCACAACTGGCAAGGCCATATTCCAGACAACCACTAGTGACATCTGTGGTCATACATGGTAGTTACGTGAGACCACGTTTTCCGAACAGACAAACTAGCAATCAAGCAGACAAACAAGGGAGAGCAAATTGACTGCTCGTACCAAGGTGCATTCGCTGAGACGAGCACGAGCCTTCAGCAGCTGAGCTTCCAGCTGTACAGCGTGCTCCACACGGCGCCGACTGCCTTCCAGTTGTTCCTCCAGCATGGCCTTCGTTTCACCCAGGATGCGCTTGTCCTCGCGCAGTTCCTGAGTGCACACACAGATTATTAATCACACCACCATGGCACAGCTTAGCAAAGGATAGTCAGCTATATACAAACTCATTGCGCATGCAAAAAAGATCAGATAACACTGGTACCTCTCTTCTCTTGCTATGCGCTGCTCTGAACTTATAATACTTGCCACATAATGTTTCAAACCTTAGCCTCATATATTAACTCTTCGCATACATGTGTTAAGACTCTCTCGACATACGAAAATACTTGTTCTGGTCAGATGTTTGGAAGTGCAAGATATGTGTGTGCACTCATGTCAGCTGGTTGTTTCTCTGTTTGTTGCAGCACCTCTTGGAAACTTTTTCAACTGTTGACAATTGCATTTCGCAGTGTCTGTATATTAAAGCAACAGTTTTTTGTCAGCACACTTCAAGGAATTGAGGCACTCTTCTTGTGGTGCAAAGCACCAAGGATGGCAATGTTTCCTCCGTATGCGTCTTAGAAAAGAAATCTAGCTTAAGTTTAGCAAATTTAGCTGCGAGGAGCAATATAGCCTACCGTCAGACAACCAGCAAACGTCCTCAAAAGAGAGCACTGGAGAAAAGTGACGTTGAAGACCCCAGCAAAAACAGTTCCTGTTTTGATCACCCCCTACGTGATGCTAGCTGGAGACTGTACACTCTTAGAGATCCTCGGGAATAAAGAAAATTTTCTAAAATAATTCACTTACTGTATGTTTGATCAGACGAAAGCTCTTTCTGTGCAGTGTTTAAAACATTTGAAATATTTTGTGACCGGAACAACCGCAAATAGTGTAATTTCCCTTTAATTTGTCATTTCTACACTTCAATTAAATCTAAAAATGGCTTCCCCTGTGCTTTCTTTGGCTTCATATGGTTGCCCTCCAAGGGTTATTCTTGCATTCCAGGAAAATTCATACCAGTATAGTCCCTCTTTTGCTCTTTCTGCTTGCACAAAATGTAAACATTGCCGCCAAACTGTCATGACGTCACGCTCTGAAGCTTTATTGCTTTCGAAAGACGCATCTGCATCATGCAGTACTAACACAGTTGCCCTGATACACTCATAATCTAAAATATTTCCAAATATTTATTACTTGTATAAAAGCATACTTGTCATGCTAATATGGCAACTTGCTAAATGTGCTATAACACATGTGTGAATTACAGCCTTGCAATACAGGCACGTTAGGCACAGCATTAGATTAACCGAACCGTACGTAAAAATTAGAAAGTAACATTACCCAGGTTAAAACAACGAAAGCTTCACACTGTATACCTGACAGCAGCTGCCAACCTATTTTCCTTTGAGCAGGGAAATAGCTTCGCTTTGTTTTAGCAAAACAGCAGAGTGTCACACACGGTTCACAAGTGCATCATAATGGCACACATTACGGTTGGCTTACTGCCTGCTAGTCTGTCACATTTACCAGCACAACTATTTACGCTGGGTTGCTTGCTGTGAACTGGCATGTCATAGTATGACATGCCAGTTCACAACACACATGACATGTATGGCATCACTCTAAACTGCGACACTTCCTGAGTATGCCCATTTACATACTGCCCTTCCAGTTACAGTGATATGCCAAGGAAAAATTGCATATTGCTGTGTTATTAGCCTTAATAGAATCGCAAATTTGATGTGCTGAATCTCCTGAACTTGCCTGAATAAAAAAATGTTTGGCATTTTTTCTTATTCATTACTTGAACAAGATATTAAGTGGGCAACAATGTCCTCTTTGTGTTAGAATGTCATAAATAACATTCACTTCCAGAAAAACAAGCAATAATGAACCATCAATTACTGGCATTACACCAACTCCACCCAGGGCAGAGCCATGCTGAACCCTCTGCCCTACCTTCTTTCTCCCTCCTCCCCCCATAAGAAAATGGTGCCTTCCACTCACCTCCACTCTACTCCGAAAGAAGTCGAGTTCGCTCATCTTATCTTTGTACCTCTGTATCTCACTTTCAAGCCTATCCAGCTTCAGCACCTGTAGGGAACACAAGCTTCACTCTACAGCTGTTCCACTTCCCACAAACATTCCTGTAGTCAAAACTGTCCCACAAAAATACAGACCTTTTCCTTGAGAATGTCAATCTCATCCCTGTAGGCCTTGGCTGTTCTTGCATCTTGTACAAGTTCCAAGTTCTGGAACATTAAAAAAAAATATTCATCCACAATTAGTGCAGTTCTCAAGAAACTGAAGCTCAAGAGTAGAAACACAAAAGCAGTCTGCATGCAGGCCCCTGTTTTTACCACAAAGCAAGGCAGCCAAGCATCCTTGTGAACCAGGGTTATCAAGTAATATGGCTGTCACACAGTGCATTTTCAATAATGAGCGAGCCCGATTCAGATGAAATTTCTCAACCGAGATCACCTTTCTTAACAAGATTACCTCTCTTCCACAGCTTGCGCAAATGAGCCAACTGCGATAGAGAAATGTTATCCCGATTGGGCTCGATCCCAATCGCAGATGCACCAAGTGACACCCATAGTAGGTTGAGCCGCAACAGCGTGGTAACACTTAGCACACACCACAGACGGCCGCTTGTGACTTCAGAAGTAATGTTAGTCTAAATGCCACAGGTAGCTTGGGCACACAAGGGTTCTAAAACTGAGCTGGTTGTTTTGCGTTTAACATGACAAACTGTGCAGTCAGGTGGACAAACAGGACAGGGTGCATCTGCCCTGTTTGTTCACTTGTCCCATTGTCTGTGCTGTTCACCATGTTGAGCTTGAGAACTTCCCACCCTACATGAATTCCAAACACCCACAAGCACACATGTATACTACACAAATTCCCTCAGCTCATTTACACATGACAGCAGTGTTAACAAAGAGGGAGAAAAGACATGACTGGTTACCTCTTGTCGCAACCTTGCAATCGCCTCCTTCAGCTGACTGAGCTCCTCTTTTTGTTCGGACAGTACTTCAAGCTTCTCCTCTCTGCAATACAAAACGAATTACAGCTCAAAGCATGTGCCAGGTAAAGACCATCGATGAACGCCGTACAACTCTCACAGAAGACCAGGACGAAACATGATTCAGCGAGGCCTTGCAAATGCTTGGCTGCCGCTTTTCCTCTATTAACCAGAAAGCACATGAGTATTTGCCAGGAAATGGTGTTTCCACCACAGCAAAACAAAACAAGGAACAGGAATAAAACAGACAGCACACCGGTCATTTGTTATGTGGCCCGCATATGCCCAGAACACAGTGAGGCAACAAATAGCATAAAGATGATGCAGAGTAATTTTGCAATAATCGCCTCCATGAGAACTAATAAATTAGTTGTTACCACTCTGCATTCAGGGTTACGATACCAAGTTATCCACAAGCCAGCATTTCTGCAAGTGGAAAGCAAGCTGATTGGCCAGTAACCAGCTGCCAACCAGAAAAAGCATTACAATGGTCAAGCCAGTTTGTTTGTGGCTATAAAAAAAACTGGCCTTACTGAGAAAAACACTGACAACTCACATTTATTTTCACGAATCCTAACAATCTCAACACCCCACAAATTCATCACAAGTCGGGAGGTTTCAAGGGACAATGAAGACAGCTAATGCGTAATACATTGATTACATACATTGATACATTGAGATCGTGCAAAAAAAATGTAGTGTACTTTCCCAGCTGCTGGCAAAGACAGTGCGTTGTTTTCTCGCTTCTTTTAGCTAAATCTGTTTTTTTCAGTGCCCAGTTTTTCTAACACACTTGACCCCTTCCATGCCACGTTAACTGATTATCCCGAATTCTGATCAAAAATGGTCAAATATTCTCACTGCAGAATCTTTCACAAAAAACAATGTCGACAATATTTTAGGCGCTCATCTTTACAAAATGTCAACCATTTATTGCAAAAGTGAAGCGTAACAGTACTATCCAAGAAAAGAAAAGATTAAGCGCATCATTTATAAGAAAATCCAAACTGCAAGAAAATGAAAAATATTATCGACAAGCTGAGCTCGTCCTTGGCTGTTCTTACCAGGAACACATGGACAGACCCAACTTGTCCATGGCAGGGAAGGAATTAAAGCACTAATGGCACTAATATACTAATGGTACTAATGTACTAATGGTACACACTAATGGTGTATACCAACATAAAGTAGGGAGTAAACATCAATGATACATTTAGCTGAATATATAAGTGCGATGAGGTAAAAAGGTAAGAGGGTCGTAAACTCACAGCTCCTGTTGACAGCGGCGAAGCTTGGCCTTGGTGTCGGCTAGTTCCACGCCTAGCCTTGAGTCAGCCGCCTGGGGCGACGCAGCATCAGAGCCGCCCCATACCTGATCGCCTGCGCCATCGACACTGCCACTCGACTCCTGTTCCAAGGTCAGGTTCACAAGGCGCTGGAATGCCAGACAAGGCGACGTGAGCTGTATGCTTGGGCAAGTTAATTGGAGTGGGCAGCAATGCAGAAGACACGCAAAGCACAAATTACCCACATAGGTGTTGTGCATGCGACCTTCATCTCACATCTTTGATTTGCTGCAACTACTGTAATTAGGACAAAGGCAACGAACTTTACTGCTACAATGGCTATGAACTACCAATGATTTGTGCCGTTACTGATAAAAGCCCGATGAGTAACATATTCAGAGGCATTGTGGGTTGATGAAATAAGATTGTACAATTCAATTTCTCAATAAAGCATCATCATCATCATTTTAGATTATGCCGCTAACATAAAATGTGCATGAGGGCATGCGTACGAAGCACAGAGGATCAAAAATCCACTTAACAATATTGTGGGCACTAATTAATCTGGCATGCTGAAATACAAATGGTGTGTGTATGTGTGTGTTATACAGCAGATGGAGGAAAGAAAAACACTTTTATCATGTGTTGTGCACGTAAACAATAAAGGACGCAAACTAGAACACATAGCATATATAAGTCAAATTTCAAGAATTGAAAAGTTCAATGGTTTTAGTGTTAAGAATTCAGGTAGCAGTTTGTTCTGTTCTTTTATTGTTTAAGAGCAAAAGCACTAAAAAGATATTTGTTCTTGTACTAGATGGGACAACAGACAGCGTGTGGTGATACTATTTTGTTCCACATTTGTAGAACCACCATGAACTCTCTGCTTGTTTACTTGCCAGCAAAGAGGAAATGGAGTTGCCACACCTTGCGCCATTCTTGCAAGGTTTCAATGCTAAGCTATTTCATGATAGCTGTTCATGATAGCAATCATTCAGTATTTGAAGAAAATTAAACGCAGGAGTACAAATAATCGCGGAAAGCTGGAATTTTCCGTATTTCAACTTGTAATGCATGACCACATATACAGTATCTCGAAGAAGACACAGTGAGCATTTCAGTGCCCGTTACCATTTTCAAAACCAGCAAAGGCTTCACACAGCATAATGGAAAAGGCAAAACAAGCAGTCAAAGCAGTCAACGCACTAACTCCACTGCTCAGTTCACACAAACCTGTGCTGCGCTGTCTCGTTGTCGAGAGAGAGTGGCTACATGACGGACTAGAGTGGCATACATGCGCGGCCGGTCAGCTTCAGGCAGGGTCTCCAGTCGGCCCCAGTCCCTCGTCCAGACTGAATCTGGATTGTCGGTGATGGAGGCGATTGCTTCGGCCAGGGAGGCCTGGGTGGCCAAGTCTAGCCTTCGAATGGCTTCAATGAAGCGTCCTTTACGGCCGCACTGTACTGCACAGCCCAGCATTAGCAGGAGCAGACGACTCAGCTCCTGCTCACTGCTCTCTGCAAAAGATGATTCCACTTGCATCACACCTAACTTCCTTTTGCTTTCACTTGAGATGCACTCTACTGCCGCAATTGCATACAGATGCAGCACACTCTCAATATTGTTCTTTGCCCAAGATGCCAAAAACAAATTTTCTTAGATTGTTGCAAGATGTAGTTTCAGCCATACTGCGTAATGATAATATAGAATACTGAAATAATGAAAGCCATCTTAAGTGTTAAACTTGGCAACCACGAAATGCACTTGCTGTTGTGGCCACCACCAAGTTTTTGTCTGCGCAAACAAGTTCGAATAATAATAATAATGATGATGATGATGATGACGACGACGATAAGTTCTTCATGGCCTACATTTTGCCCCGTGAAGATGTGCAATATGGGCCTTGGCAAACAGTAAAGTTCCAGTTGGAAAAATTGCAAATAAAAAAATTATGGGGTTTTACGTGCCAAAACCACTTTCTGATTATGAGGCACGCCGTAGTGGAGGACTCCGGAAATTTCGACCACCTGGGGTTCTTTAACGTGCACCTAAATCTAAGCACACGGGTGTTTTTGCATTTCGCCCCCATCGAAATGCGGCCGCCGTGGCCGAGATTCGATCCCGCGACCTCGTGCTCAGCAGCCTAACACCATAGAAAATTGCAAATAGCCAACATGAAGTGCATAAAGCTTCTACATATAAAGTGAAATAAGCCTCCATAATCTGCACATTGTGAAAGTAACGTAAAATGTGGTGTGTGCACTAATGGCATGTTTGACTGGCTCCTACCATACTCTTTGGACCACAACAATGCAAAACCTGCTCAAGATCAAGGCCAGAGAAAGCCTGCCCAAGCGATATGTACAGCTGCTCGCCAGAGCAACTGAAATCGGAAAATGGAAACACACCACTAGCAACTTCTGCTGTAAACAAACAGGGTGGACACGCAAGGCCCCATGGATAACTCCCACCTCAGACGCCGTCGCAACAGAAACTGCAGCAGCCATGTGACTGAAATTCTGTTGGGTATTGGTCACACTACTAGGATGAGTACTCCAAGCTGGAGCATGCCACTTTGAATTAACCAAACAAATGTGCTCCAAGCATTCAATTGGTACCAGACGAACGTAGAGCACATTGCGAGTGTCACAGGGTGCTATAATATGACTAGTCACATGTACCGAGTGTAGGGGTTTAACTCTGAGACGTTGTCTACACAATTGTGCACAGCAGGGTAGTGCATGAATATCAAAAGCACTGATGAAATTAATGATATTTGAAATGTGTTTCATACATCTTGAAACACTTATTGTTGGAACTGCGCTGCAATATTGAATAATGTGCAGAAAGTTTTAGCAAAATGGGTCGGGAGGTAAACGGTTGGGTGTTTTTACTCTTGTCAGTATGTTGTATGTAGCGGTTCATTTCTTTCATTGTTTTTCAGAATGTCATGCACTAGACATAATTTTCAAGTGGCAGGACAAATAGGTGCTTTTCAAGGTTTTCAAAACATGAAGTAGTATATGGTCTCACATTTGATCTTCCCGTAATGAGTTTTCGCATGGAGTCCAACTTTTGTAAACTTGATAAAACTCACTAAACAATTGAAAATTCTTAACCTTTTCTGCAGCTGTACATTTTCTGTGATTCTGAAGATGCAAGAAATGTGGTGAAAGCAAGTCTTCAATCAACAGGATAAAGTGGCGTCTGAAAGGGTTAAATTGTGCCCATGACTTAAGCTCCCAGACATTTTTTTTCTTTTTTTCCTGCTGTGCAGCAGTCGCGGAGGTTCACCTCCAAAAATATTCAGCTTATCTAACTTTCTGAAAGATCCATTTTCTTTGTTAATAGTCTTCATCTGTACCTTACATCACAAAAAGAACTGGGACTGATATTGGCTTTTTTTTTCAGTACTTCCTGGTGCAAAAATAAAAAGAAAAGAGCAGTAAATGCCTAAAACATGATTCACTGAAACAAGATTTTCATGCTGTATTAAAATTTTGTTCACATGTTCTAGAAGGTAACGATACTGAGCAACATCTCAGCTGTCACCTACCATCAAAGGTTGCTTTGGCAATGCTGACCACATTAGGCAGGTGCATAACTAGCACTTGTTCCAGGACCTCCTGCACCAATGAACAGGGTTATAAGGTTAGGCGAGCAATTGTTGCACAAACAACAAGATATCTGTTGAATTAACAGTACTTGTAAATTTTTTTTATGCATGCAATATCGAGGTAAACATAGAAAGTACTGATGCATTAAATTAACACAGCTGCTCAAAGAGAACACTTCACCTATTCTACAATTTTCTATGATTTACAACTCATCGATGCACAGCCTGTTATGAAATATTGATAAAAGGATGACAGAAGCTTGATAGAGAGCTTTTTTATGTCATAAAGCAGCAGCACGCAACATGCAAAGTAACATCAGAATCCCACAGTGCTATAACAAAATGCGGAGCTAGCTTTGTGCATTGCTGGTGGCTGCAATTTTAAGATTTTAGTGACAAACTTTAATGCACACAAACATTTGTAGTAAGCATACTATTCAGTTCAATCTCAGAAAAATTTTGGTAGCACTGGCTTTTGCTTCACTTAAAAAGAAGTATGTGAGCTAATTTAATGCTCTTCGTGACATTTCTTTTTGATTGGAAGCACTTCCAAGTCTAATGAAGGACATGTCGCCATAACTACCATGACGCAGGGTGGCACAAATGAACTTGTCTTTGTAGTGTTTTTAGTTTGAATTATTCTGCGTAGAAGCGAATACTTTTTCTGAGATTCACAATTTTGGTAGCATGACTGGCAACAATGAGACAGCAAGTTATTTCGTATGAGCACACAAGAGTATTTCATTTCGCTGTCACAAGGATATGGCAATCTAATCTTTTGCAACGTGCGACATGCAGAACTACACTAAAGCTTTCATCGCTAGTGCTTGAGCTTGGGGCTGCAAAGCATGTTGATGAGGGTCAAACAAAGTGCTTTCCTGTCACACTAAAACACTCTGGTATTGGCTGCAGTGGGAACGAAACAGAGGGAAGTTTTATACTCTTCTTTAACTTACGGCACCTATGCTGCATCCTAGCTTTGTGTCCCTGCTTTTTCCACAAAAAGTGAAGTCTTACCTCGTAAAACACTTTGATGTTGTGCAGCAACATGTTGAGATTTCGTAGTCGAGCAGTCATGTCAGTAGCTGGATTTATTACACCGGAGTACATGGGATGGGCGTCACTGCAATGTGCAAGATGCAAAGACAAAAAGAAAAATTGCCTCAATTGCCCCTTTTCCTCAAGTTCTCTGCTCAACAAACATTGAGCCTTTTTCAGCTACTTTTCCACTAAGTACAGCAAGAACAAAAGAACAACGGTGAGCTGCTTACATCTGCAGCCAGACGGTGTGCAGAAAGACGCCATCACAGAGCTGCTTGAAGTCCAATGGCTTTCCATCATCATCGTAAAATGTTTTGACCTGCAACACAGAAAAGAACAGCTAGCTTGTAATGCTTGCACTGTCTATAGGCTGCCTTCCACAGTTATGATGAAGCCACCTGATTATATAAGGTGGCTTCAATACTCTCCTTGTTGTGAGCTGACCTGCAAGACCATGAAAACATGTTGGCCTCTTAAACACTTTCCAGTAAAGCAAATGAAACTGTGTAGTTCCAAAGTTATTGAATTAACAAATGTCTCGGTTCTTCAGAAAGACTTTGTAACACATCTGCCCTTCAAACCTTGACTGCAAACCCTTCAGGGCAACAGCTTTGATAACAAGCTTCCAGTATAACTGATGCGCCCCCCCCCCCCCCCCACGATACCATATCATCACCAAAATCTTATGCACCAGTGGTAGTGAGACGATGAGACATTAAATTTTTTTTTCTTATTGTGTCACCATCTCTTCTTTATTTTTATTTTTTCATCATGGATATTCTTTTTCTTGCAGCCTGCTCTCTTCGACACTCACGATTTGGACACCTTGAGTAAATCTTTTCATTATGGATATTCTTTTTCTGGCAACCTTCTCTCTTCGATGCTCTCATAGAAATGTTTGCTCAGCCATAGATAAATTTTTATTAGCTTCAAAACAATTTTTTTGATACATTGTTCACATGTTATTTTTCAGTCCTTCAATTTTCCAACATTTCCGCTGTCTTTAGTGATAGCTAAACAAATTTTCTAATGCCATATCTGACTTTTGGCCAATCCCCCAATGTAGTGGTTATGCGCCATCAAGAAAGGAAGACCAAACAAAACCGCGAGTGGTTCAGCCAAGCGTAAACTTAACCCAGGCGTAATCCACCGCCTAGCAAGTGACCCTTTCGCTAACTCATCGGTCAGAGAATCAGTCGGAGATTTCTACTTCTCCAGATGCTCCCTGAAATGTGCACTCTCATTGAAGCAACAGGAACAGGTTACCTGGTTCAATTGTGAAGACAAGCATTCATGCAAAGCCATAAACAAGAGAACAGCGGCGAAGCTTACATTGGTCTCAGATGTCATTGGATGCCACACTTCTGCATGAATTTTTGTGTGCAATAAAATGTGACATTGCAAAGTAGATCTACTGTAGTTGCGTAGGAGCTACAGCTGTAAAGATGATTGTAGAACTCCTTTTTTCTTTTTCATTTTTGCACATATGCAACAGGTGTTTGCAAATCTCAGTTAAAATATGTTTGTTTGGGAAGTGTTTGATTCCTAACCTTAAGGCATAACAAACACTTGTACAGCTTGTCAGCAGAAGGAGAGGGATAACACTCATCACAGCTGACTTGGCCCAATGCTTTATCCTTGTACAAAGCAGCAAGTTACATGAACATGAATGTGTACTTGCTGTAGTGTCACATAGCTCTATTAAATTGCACAAGTGGATTATTCAAAGGATTATTTAAGCAGAGTGAGCATAGCAATGTCCTCCATAATTAAGCTATGAGTAACAGTGGAATGAGAACTTCATAGTTTTTGTATGCAGCAGGTCTTAGCCCATGGTCTCCTTCATAATACTGTTACACGCCTCCCACTTTACCATAGCATACCAAATAGCATCAATGAAAGACTGCTTACTGGCATGAAAAGTGTCTGGAGTAAGAAAGTCTGGCTCAAAAGCAAGGGAATAAATTTTTGCGCTCTGTTGTCACTACAGAGCTATAAACTCAATGCATTTCCACTTTTACGAAAGGAACATCAAATTGACAAGTCCACAAACAAAACTGAAAACAATAAATTTCTCAGTTTCAATGGAGTGCTTAGTAAAGCTGACTGTATATACAAGCACACGAACTAAAGCAAGGCCAAGATATGCAGTAATAATTAGGATGTGTTAAAGGTTGTCAGGATTTGGTCTTGTTAATTCAGCAATACTATTGCAGCTATTGCTGTGTAATGCCCTTGCTACTGGACGGCATAGCTTTACATATGTGCTGTCAACATCAAATTTTTATATGATGCAGACCCTGCAAAAAAAGTTCTAGTTCCCCTAAGTTTACAGTCTTTAATTGAATGAAAGAGTGTGTTGGTTGCTCTCAGTTCAGACTGCAGCTCTGAATTTGAGACTATGTTCCCAGGCTTTGCAAAAATTTCACCTTTTTGTAGATTCTAGCACTATAATTTTTGTACACCAATATTATATTACAAGGAGAAGTAATCAAGAGCGATCAAAAAAATGAATTTCCATGGAGCTAATGCTTCGACAAGAGAATTGGCTTCGATGAGGCCCCGAAAAAGACATGCCCCCTTGTTGAAACATTAACTCTAGTGAAATCCTCAGCAGACTTGTTCCTGGGCAAGTTGTGGTTTTCTATGCATTCTTTTTAACGCTACGGTACAAAAAGCAGACACAACACAGATAACAGAACACATGCATGCACGAACACACACAGATGCTTGTGTGTGTCATGCTCTCTCAGAGGTGTCTGCCTTTCAAGCCATTAAACAGAATGCATAGAAAATTCAGCGGCATCCCTTGTTTGGTCCCAGCACAGCATCTTCAATGGCATTAGCTGTGGCCACCTCCAACACACTTAAAATAACAAGACTGTCTTCCCACCTTACAGAGCTAATTGGCAGTGAAGTGCTTTAGCAGTCATTCGTAAAAATTGCTCATTTCATCTCTTTGCGGTCATTACGTTCAATAAGTTGTTAGCACAATTTGGTATGTAAACTGAACAGCTGTATGGCAAGTTGGTTCATTATACTTAAGAAATCAAACATTCAAGAAAATGTATATATATATATATATATAGTTGAAGAAGCGAAGGTGCACACTTACGATAATTGCATCTTTAATGTTTTAACGTTTCGGCCGTGGCACGGCCGAAACGTTATATATATATATAAAGAAGAGAAGAGAAAGTGCACGATGTGCCAATGCTGTCATCTGTTTTAAGCATCGCATTTTCTTTTCTTCTCTATTTCTTTTTTGTGCTCCTTTAACACTTTAATCTTGCAAGTCGCTCTGACCATGTGCTCTGACACAACCACATGCTGCAGTCACAAGAAAGAATGAGAAGAAACTTTTAAAACCCAGCAATAGCTAATTTCATTGAGCATCACACTTATCTTCTTGGCGCAAAAATTTATTTTACCCTCGAAAATTTGAAGCAATTTTTACCCAATTACATTGTTGGATACATGTGTCTCAAAGTTTTATCACCACTAGGCTGGTCTGACACCTTCCACCCAAACCCATTCTGTTGAGACGATGAGACAATGGATGAGACATACAATTTTTTTTTCTTATTGTGACACCATCTTTTTTATTTGTATTTTTTCATTATGGATATTCTTTTTCTTGCAGCCTGCTCTCTTCGACACTCACGATTTGGACACCTTGAGTAAATCTTTTCATTATGGATATTCTTTTTCTGGCAACCTTCTCTCTTCGATGCTCTCATAGAAATGTTTGCTCAGCCGTGGATAAATTTTTATTAGCTTCAAAACAATTTTCTTGATACATTGTTCATATGTTATTTTTTAGTCCTTCAATTTTCCAGCATTTCCGCTGTCTTTAGTGATAGCTAAACGAATTTTCTAATGCCATATCTGACTTTTGGCCAATCACCCAATGTAGTGGTTATGCGCCATCGAAAAAGGAAGACCAAACAAAACCGCGAGTGGTTCAGCCAAGCGTGAACTTAACCCAGGCCACTGCCCAGGCGTAATCCACCGCCTAGCAAGTGACCCTTTCGCTAACTCATCGGTCGGAGAATCGCGTTGTCTTAAAAAAAAAAAACGAAGGCGGCGGCCCTGTAGCTCGGAAAGTCGCGTACCCAACTTGGGTGCCGATGCGTGTGAAACGGCGCAAGCATCATCCGCTCGCATAAGCCAAGAACACTGTCTAAAAACCACATCCGACCGCTACTATATTTCTTTTTCACAGCATTAAAAGGCAGTCCAAACGCACGTCTGCTGCATAAGGAACAATCAGTAAAATGCATCAGCGAAAGGATAGCGCAGATCGCACCGCGGAGAACGAAGGCGGCGAGATGATGATCAACTGGAACTGAAAGTTGTAAACGAAAGAAGTGCAGCGACCGTGCTCGACAAAGGCATAAAAGCCTGCAAAACCCGAAAAGCACCGTGTGCTTGTCGCACACCTACGGCAAAGGTGCCTTCAAGAAAGAAAAGAATAAATAAAAACCACGCCTGAAAGAAGCCATTGTTTTAATTGTCGCACCACGTCGGTAACTCGGAACCAGCTTCTTGTGCAACTACACCGACCAGAAACAGAGCTCCGCATACATAATCCCGCCTGGAGAAGTCAATGCTGCGCTCGTTTCAGTTTCTTCTCAAAACTCGCACGCGTAGCTCAAAGGAGAAATAATGGGTATACAACAACATAAACAAACCCTGCACCTGACGCTAAACTTGACAGCCCGTTGTGACAGGAGCAACTTGCTCTAGTTTTTAATCGCGGCCACAGAAGTGCAAGAACTTGGTTTGCCAAAGAAGGCATTTGTTCCGACCTCAGGAGCACGTAAGGTCTCGATTTCGATCACATGCGATTTTTTTTTATGTACTTTCTTTTCGCGAACTCGAGCAGCAGCCCCCCGAGATCGCGATCGTGAGACGGCACCACGCAAAACTAGATCACTCACCCACGCAGCTAGTGGGGACTGGAGGAATAGTTCTTCGCCATTAGCCATCCTGAACTTGCGGTACTTTTCCACCTTTCAGGCTCAGATCGATGGCAAGTAAACGCCAATTTCGTCCCTTTTTGCTGAAACCGTACTGCCATCGTCCATGTTGGCTGAGGAACCGACAAGTAGCGCCAGTGAGCGGCGTCCGCAGAACCATAGTTTGTGGAGAGGAGGATCGCGCCGAAGTCGTACTTCTTTATTCTATGGTCGTACGGATTGTACGGCTACGGTAGCTACGTACTACGGAGGTGCAGAGTGGAGCGACGTTTTTTGAGTGGAGTTCGTAGTGCTAGCGAAAAAGAAATGAGCCGGAAAGAAATGACGCGTGCTCTGTGGTTGTCTTGGTTCTGTACCGTGTCATTCTTGCGCTGCCACTGTTAGGACAGTTGTGTATAGAATTCATGTGATTAAATGTTTCTTGTTATTTCATACTTGCCACGGGCGTTACCTGTCAGGTCAAAACGGTTATAACAAACGTGACGCCTGGTCAGTTCTAATCGCAGCTTTTAAATTCTGATTGCGGCCGCAGAAGCTCGCGTGTGCTGACGCTAACCGGTCCTTTCATTCGGTTGACCCGCTAATAAACCCGTTATGTATATGCAGCCTATCGTTCGCCTACGAGCAGCCGCAAGCCAATTTTTTTCCCCGTTGCATATAAAAATTGTGGAAGAACTCCGGCAATCATGAATACATGCGCCGAACATCATACATCTGTGGGTGCCCAAGTTATGTCGATGCGTGCAGCTGTAGAGGCTGCTGCAGCCCGCCGCGCCGTTGAGCGAGCGACCGCAGACAATGGAAGCCCACCTCCACCCTCGGGAGCTGAGGTTTCAAAAGCCACAACGCAAATAAAGATAAGTGCGCTGATAAGGTTCGTCCCGATCGCAGGACAAGAAACGAAAGCTGCGGCTTTCCGCACTGGTTGCGCGCTCCCAAGGACGCGCGCCTCCTTCTGCGGTAGTATACGTGTGTGAGAGGGAAAACTAGCCGTGTAGCGGCGGCGGCGGCGGCCGACGACGATCGTCAGCTCCCGTACTGCTATAGTGGTGACCGACTCCCCGGCCGCAAAAGAGGTCGTTGACGCCACGCCGGGACTTCGCTGACCAGCCTGCTGAAGCGACTTGGAATGAGCCACTGAGTGATCAAGCAGTCATCATGAACCGATTCGCGCGCCTAGACGTGGCAAGCAGACGATTGCTGCGATGGCACGTTTTCAGGCTGCAGCGAATGAACTACACGGGGGGCTTCTCCAAAGATCGTACGTATAGAACACCTGCAACACTGTGTATATCCGCCACGCGCGTTTATGGACGCGTGCGCAACAGGTGTCACGTATGTACCGACATGATGGGCGAACCGCGCGGATTCGCGAAGCTCTGACTAGCGCTTCGAAATTAATGACCGATAGTGCGACCTTCCCGCCGGCGAGAAGCACGCGGCGCGCTTCGTTTGTGGGCGGCATTATATGTTGCGCCTCTTTCTGTACTACACCTGTCGTGACTGTAAGCACAGGTGAAAAACGTGTACGCGTAAAAAGCGTCTGTATTGTTGCTAATTAAGTTCACGGGTTCACAAGAGAATGAGCAAATTTATTATCACTTTTTGCAGAATGCTTCGAGTAGCGTGTACTTATAGCATTCTAGCTCCAAGTTAACAGACACACACACACACACTACTTTCATACCCAACACATATTGCAGTCTCTTTTGCCAGTGCAATGCATTATTAATTTCTAATCTGAACTATCCTTTATAGCTCAAAGTTGTACCTGGGAAACACAAGTATATACATGTAATATGCATAACATGTTAATTAGCTTTCAATCTCACTATTTAAAACAATATATTTTTATCAAAGACCTGCTGCATGCATGGTGCAATATATAGCACGCTTATACTCCAAGCTTTGACAGTCTCACATTTTCAAGGACATTGCACTTGTATAACCCATTATATGGCAATTAACTTAGTTCAGTTACGCACATTCATGGTTTAAAGCAAATGTCACCATACTCTCTAGCTTGCTACAAAGCTTAAAAGTGCTAAGCAGCTGTCATTGCTCACTTCAGCCTCGTTATGTACTCCATCTAACTTTCCAGTTGTAGATACAGCTGCTAAAGAGGATCAGAGGATCTATGCACTCATCAATGCATACAGAAGGCATGGCCATAAAATTGCAAGCATCAACCCCATTGACACAAGACCTTCAACACAGTAAGAGCACCTAGCTTTAGCATTTGAAATGTGTTTATGCTAACTGCGTACATTATGTCTGGCCTAGGTATGTCAAGGATCTCGAACTGCAAACACACAACCTCACTCCTACAGAAACTGTATCTGGACAAAAAGTTGAGAGTATTGTGGAAAACATGAGAGCAGCTTACTGTGGTCCACTTGGCATGGAGTTCATGCACATGGTATGTGGATATTTAACTATACACTGTTGCAAGTGAAACAAGCTATGAATATATGTTCATTCGTTAACCATTATCCCTTGCTTAGGAAGAAGAGAGAAGAACATGGCTTGCAGATCGCTATGAGAGTCTCATTAGTCAAGGAAGACCACCTATTGAAAGGCGCAAAAAAATGGCAGAGATCTTGCTGAAGTCACAGGTAATGTGCCATTGATGTTATTTCCTTTTGTTTCATGTCATTGAGTGACCTTAAAGACACTCTAGAAAGGAGGTATTCCATAAGGGGCATGATATGCAGAGAATAGATATACACAGATATTTCCGTAATGCAGTACATTGAAATTTCTTTTCAACCTTTCAGGTCTTCGATAATTTCTTGGCAGCAAAGTTTTCGACTGTGAAAAGGTACGGTGGAGAAGGTGCCGAAAGCATGATGACTTTCTTCTACGAACTGTTTTGCCAAGCACCAAAAAGTGAGCACCACTTAATTAGTTCAATCTTGCAATTAATCTTGTTGAGAAAGGTTACAGCATGGGCATACATTGTGGCGTTTAACATTCGCAGCTGGAGTAACAGACATCGTTGTGGGCATGCCTCACAGGGGTCGGCTTAACTTACTCACAGGACTCCTGCACTTCCCACCAGTCCAAGTGTTTCAGAAGGTATGAAGTGTCCAGATGCGAAAAGCTATTCCTCATTCCATTTGCCATCGCTCAATACATTTAGTTAAAGCACAAACCCCATGCAAATCTTGCATGCAACTGCGACAAACGCTGTGATGGAGATGGCCGTCGCCTACAAGTCCTACCCTATGCGGGTGATGACTTGGAGTGACGTCTTCCCGGTGTTGCCAATATGAGGGTAGCAAATTCACGCCGAAAATGCCATGATGCATGCTTTATTAATTTAAGTTGATGTGTTTTACTGTAAAGAGCGGCGTAAAAAATTTCTGGTCTTGCAGTAGGTTCTTATCCTCGCACATATCAAAATTTAGTTGTTTGCTCATTCCGTGCGACAATCAGTAATACTTGGCTGATGTACACCTAGTTCCAGCTTCGCGCTAATGGCTAGTCGCTCATAGCACTTCCACGGGACGAACAATGAATTCCAGATTTCCAGAACTGAGCAATCGAGAGACAAAAATGAGCTATCTGTTCACGCAACGGTCTGTTTTGCCGCTCAAAGCCATTGCAAATCGCTGTCGCGCACAAAATCGGTCTCATGGGGTTTGGGCTTAACAGCAGTGAACAAAAGGAATGTTTCCATGCAGCAATACTGTTATGAAATAACATAACATCCTGTTATGCAAAATCAAGGAAAGCTTCATCACAATCTAACAGTACCATCACAGAGTCATTAATGGTGGTTTCTTTTACTCGTAAACTCCTGTATATGTTTGCTGAATTTATCACTGCAACTTTGTTGTGAATAGGGCATGGCTATAGGCCTTGGAAGAAGAAGATATCAGACATGAGATCAAAAAAGAAAACAATAATAAATTATTGCATTGAAGGCATCTGCATTCATTTCTTACACTGCATTTAGATAGCAAGCTTCTTACTATTCCTTTTGAACAGCTATTGAGACTGACATATGAATTATATTCCATGTTACTTGGAAAACCCCTCTCCATGCTTGCCTTTCAGTGGTGCAGGCATAGAGGTGGCAGAGTAAGGAGATGTCACTCCAAACCCTTCAGAAATACCTCAGGCTGCTACATTGATCCATATACATTGATTGGATGCAGGCAGTCTGCTGGAAAAGTGCTCCCAAAATTTTCCTATGCTACTGTTGTCTTTGCTCTCCCCCCCCCCCCCTTCTTTTTTCTTCTTTTATCACATTTAAAAAGAATTCGAATGTAGCATAGGTTGATGTTTATCTCATATTTAGTGCATAGCTTAAGTGATATGCAGACATAATACAGGAGAAGGCCAGGAAAAGCTGTGTACATGCAGATTTAATTTTCTGTCGGTTTATAAAATATTTACAACTGTTTTTCAGAGAAACAGGTCTCTGTACATGTGATCGTTTAAATGTAGTGCTATTTGCATGCCATACTTCTCCTTAACTCCTCTCCCCGCACCTTTCTATGTTTTCACAGATGAAAGGCATGCCTGAAGTTCCTGCTGGCATCAAGGGTTCTGGAGACGTACTTTCGCACCTGAGTAAGGCGTCAAAATTGAAGGTGTGAGTCTTTGATTTGCAGCAGCAATGTTTTCCATTCATTGCAGGCACATCTGTGGATTTGCAAGGTTACCCTGGTCCCGTCCATGCGACTTTGCTGCCAAACCCATCACATTTGGAGGTAATCTGAATAGTTATCGGGGCTTATGCTAGCATGTATTATGTGTCTCTGCGGTGCTATTCAAGTACTGTGAACATTTGCACTCATAAAGATATTTGTCTCTTTTTGCTTTTTCTTTAGCATTGTTGTTCTTTGGGATGAAGTGCACTGTAGCTTTATGGAGCAGCACTATTGTTGCCACAAAGGCTGTGATAATGAGTAGGAAGACAGCTGCATTATGAAATTTCTGTAGTTTGTGCCGGTTAGTAACTGCTAGCATCCACTGCATTGCTGCATTTTCATCTCTCTCACATCAGAGCTTGAAAGTTAGGAAATTGGTAAACACAGGTCATTGAGGAAATGGACAGTCTTAGCCGCATGACTTCATTTTTCGTTTGTTGTCTTGCTATGCTTTTATAGTCTGAAGAGGAGTGGCATCCTCCTGTGCTTCACGCCACATGAAAACACTACCGTAATTTCACAACAAACCTACCAAGTATTGTACCTGCCAACTCTCCCGAATTTTCCATCAACTTTGCAAATTTGGGCTCATATTTGCGAATGTTGCACAAAGCTTTAAGAAAAATAAATTATGTTCACGAAACCGTTGGTTTATCGGTCCCCAAACTTTCCATTGAAAGTGTTCAGGTGGTGAAAGAATGTCAAAGGGGCACTTGCTTTGAGCAAGTTCATGCAGAAAAGTTCCTGAATCATGCAAAATCATTAACAGCAAGGTTACTAACACTGTTACCTAAGAACAAGGTGTTCCTTGTCAGGCTTTGTTGATCCATCTTTGCTGCTGCTTGAGTGTTGCATGTAAAAGTAAATTATCGTTAATAAAGCGTGTATGTGCCCTGCAAAAGGTGAATGCTCAAGGCAAGCTTTAAGGAAGAAGGCTAGCTGTTCATCTCCTCACCAATTTTCCCTGCCAGCCTTGCATTCCACGGGCTATTTATCAATTTTAATGTTCATAGACTGGCAGGTATGCAGTATGACAAGCACTTTTAGCCGTACCAGCAAGAAAATGCATCCAGCCTTTTGCACCAAAGATTTGCCAGAAAACTTAATCTGAACATGCCTACCATCTTATGCCTATTATTCACTTCATTTCCTCCAAACACCATGCGCATGTGCGAGCACAAATCGCTGCCTCGTTTTTCTCGCTGTGGATCAGGGTGTGAGTCCCGTGGCAGTGGGAAAAGCACGAGCCCGCCTGCAAAGTTTGGATCCCGCGAAGTACGCCAAGGCTGCCTGGGGTGGCCACTTTCCAGCGCTGGCCGTCCAGATCCATGGCGATGCTTCCTTTGCCGCCCAGGGCGTCATTATGGAAACTGTGGCCATGTCACGGCTGCCAGAGTTTACCGTGGGAGGCTCCGTCCATTTAGTGGTCAACAACCAGATTGGATTTACCACACCAGCCTCCTATGGCAGGTGACTAGTTTCCTACCTTGTGAGGTGCTGTGGCAATTGCTCTGGCTTATTTTTTCTCAGTGTAAGCCACAAACGCAGATAAATGTTAGGAAATAGAGCGAGTGAAACAGCAGTAGAACATTATTGCTTTCATAATATTCATTATCGCTAGCAGACATTTATTTGTTTGATTATTTATTTATTTATTTATTTATTTATTTATTTATTTATTTATTTATAGAGGTACTGTGGACCATGAAGTCCAAGCAGGGAAGGTGTTACAAAATACATGAATTGAACAAAACACTGTGTAAATAAGAATAGATAGTTTTGTATGTTACAGGTCACGGAGCTATGCTTCAGTCAGTTGGTTCCAATCTGCTATCATTTACGAGAAGAAAGAAAGATCTGTTTTGGTGAGAATTGGTGCAAGCGAATGAGGGTACAGTGGTGTCTAGTGTGCCTAGTTGTCACAGGTGATAAATATAGCAAACAATCTAGGGTAGCAAACAATCTAGGGCTGGCAAAAATCTAATGTGTAATCTAAGGTGTTATGTAATATCATGTGAATCCGATGTGTATTGAGCAATCTAAGTGATGAATGTAATGTGGCCTAGTGGAGAACAGCGCAGGGGACTGATAACCATATAAACGGTGCCGCTAGCCAAGTGTGCGTTGCAGCCGACCAACCCGGTGGTCGATCCTACTCCAGGAAGAACACTAATAGATCGCAGGGACAGCTCAGCTGCCCACAATGCTTCAGAGCAGTTAAGAGACCCACATACAGCCCAAACTCTTTTCCCCCACTGTCATTGTCAAAAATAGTCGGAACGTGCTTGCATCTTGGCTAGTGCGTCGCATCGGAAGTGCATTTGGAACACATGCATATGCACACTTGGATGAGCAAGCTTGTAGTTTTTGGGATTATCATATTCTGAATTGGAATGCGGAGCCGCTGTTTTATAGTAGCGGTGCCTTTTTCTATGCACTTTTTCACTTTTTTGAGTGGCCAGAGAGACGCTCTGCCTGGGTTGGCAAGTGTTGCACACAACCATTCATGAATGCGAGTTGTGTGAAAAGGTATTAGCCTAGAATAAGGCATCGCTACAAAATAGCAGCCCAGATTTCCTCGCGTTCTGCTATGTGCCCTGAAAACGACTGTTTCTTTTTTTTTCTTTTATGACAGGTCATCAGCTTATGTCAGTGATATCATGAAGATGATTGATGCTCCAGTTATACATGTAAATGGCGATGATCCAGAGGTATGCACAACTTTTCCAGCAGTCTCAGAAACAAAAAGTTTAACAGTGCCAGACATATAGTCATTGTTTAACAAAAGTACAGAGCTATTTATGCAGGCTTTTGTTGCATATGTGTTCAGGATATATTTTTGACACGAGGTGTGATGCCATTTACAGTGCTTCACATCAAAATTCCTGTTGCCGTCTTCGAAACTGCAGGTTCAGATCCCATGGGTGGTGCATTGTTGTTTCTTCGACTTTCTGTCCATTTTTCTGTGAGATAATTATGAACATGATCATCACCATCATATGAGCATCTCTTTTGAACTGGGCTGGTGTCACTGGCCACAAAGCTTTTCTCGTTTTTTTTTTTCTTCTTTTTAAACCTTTCTGGCATTTCCTACCATTTAAATAACTAGACTTAAACCCTATACAAATAAAGTTGCTTCAAATCACCTATACTTTGCCTGGCTGTTGACTGCCAGCTCTTTTGTTAGTTACTTCTCTTCCCTGCCCTTTTTGCAAATAACCATGCTGATTGAGTGAGCTCTAAATTTCCTAGCACTGCTGCCTCAACAACACCATAATAAATCTTTCCTATTGCAGGCTGTGGCCTTAGCAACCCAGCTGGCCATGGAGTTTCGACAGAGGTTTAATGATGACGTTCTTCTGGACATGCTATGCTTTCGACGTTGGGGGCACAACGAGATGGATGACCCCACGTTCACCAACCCACTCATGTATGATGCAATTCATGCCAGGGACAGCATCCCGAACGACTATGCGAAGAAACTGCAGGTGAGCCATGTTTTGTTTGGACAAGCACACAGGAAAAAACAGCTCTCTCATGAGTACGTGTTTTTGTGTGCCTGTTCTTTCTTTGCCCTGTGCACAGAACCATTTCATCAAGAGAAGGAACCTCTGATTAGGAGCACCGTGAGAGTCTAATTTTATATAGAGCATACAAGAGCACATAGAGAAAGACACGGATTAGGGAGAATTGGAAAGCTAGGCCTAGTTGTGTGATCTTTAACTTGGAGATGCTAAGATTTTATTGTTACCATTGGAATGTGTTGGCATCAGGAAGTTTTCGTTTCAGCCACTTGATGTGATGCTAGCACGCGACGCATTCCGAGTCACTCGAGGCATGCTGTCAATGACCGGAAAGCAGTTCCTATACACATATTTTCCTTGCTATGTGGTTAAGACTATTCATGCAGGCCTCACGCAGACTAAATAGGCAAAATTAACTTGTGGACAGCCAACACGTATCGTTGTCACAAGTGCCTGGCAATTGGGACTTGGCGTTTCCCTACACACCGACCTAACCACACGAAGCCAACAGATCTTGAAGCCAAAGCATAGGAGAAATTACGTGTGGATTTTCATTGAAATGTAGAATTGATAACGTAAAGGAAAATAAGTCTACGAAAAAAACAACTTGCTGCCAGTAGGAGCCAAACCTGCATCTCCCATATTTCATGTGCTATAGTCTCTACCAACTGAGCTATGTTGAGAGGCGTTTTCACATCCACTTTCTTGGGTGTTTGTGCATGTGTACAAGGTCCGATTGTGGGAGCGTTACCCAGTGCAACTCAGCCAGGGCCACTATCAGCTGAAGTAAAACATCTCTTTAAGCATAGAAATCATTTTTATATTATAATTTCCACATTTCAATTAACTCTTTCCTTACCATGAGAAAATTGGCCATAATGATTTATTAAAATAATATTATCATGGCTACAATGTCAGGCTATATATCAATCAAAAGCTAAATAATTGTACTTTCTAAATATTTTAATATTAAACACAAATGTTAGGGCATAATATGTAATATTATTTGTGAAAAATATAATTTATTGACAAATAAATAAAACATTTGCATTGTTGTGTTGGTAACATAAAAAGAAGAAGCGAGGGAATAAACCTGAACCATAAAAAGTATTTTCACATCAATTGCCTATAACACGTGAAAAGTCATAAGGAATATGAGTTACAAAAAAAAAATTTTTTCCACCTAGTGGAAGCTGCCGAGTGGATCTAAGGGTCTCCTCCGTCGTTCGAACTAAAATCTGATGAACTCCATTCGTCCTCAGAGTCACTGCTGCTAGGTACATCAAAAAAATCACTTGAGGATTCAACAGAACCGCGAGAACAGCTTCGTTCGCGCAAAGGTCCGGCGACCGAAATGTTTGCCATCTTCACAATCAAATGATGTGAACCATTCTCTTTGTACCACCATTAAAACTCGTCGCCGCTTGGGAAGAAGACGTACTACTCAGGAAACAAAGATTTAGTTCTTAGACAATAAACTAGGTGGAAAAGCAAGTCCATAGGAGGGCCACTAAGGGGCCCTGACCCACTTTTTATCGAAGTGAAGAAAGGCATTTGAAGTGAAAATAGACTATTTCAGAAACACTTTGCCGCAAAAAGTACTTCAATGCATTCAGCAGGAGCGGAGTTATTGGCAGTGAAACACGGCCTCCTCTCTGTTCTCGTTCCTTTTTCAATGCCTTGCACTGCGAAGGCTATGGCGCAGTGGGGTGTGCTCACAACGCTCTGCCTTCTAAATTTCACCGTGGCGCGCAGTTCAAATTTCAATTTGGACGTTAACGTAGACACCACGACTTCCGTCTTTGGTGCCTACAATACACTGAACATAAGCTAAATGTGGTTGTCCTCAGCAAGCCACAGTGCGCTTAACCAGTGAACTCGTGGCGGCACCCCGCGGTGGCAGCAGAATCTGCGCCATGTAGCCGACCGCAGCGTGATGTCAGCTATTGGCCAATAGCAGCTGTTTAAGGGAATGACAAAATAATGCGTCCGATGGCAAAATAGTGTGTCTGGAAGAGAGTGAGGACAGGGCCATCTGTTGAAAAGAGAGCATTTGAGAGAAAAGTGACTTCGCAATCTGCTTGTGAGATCCTTGCACCGCATATGACAGCGAAACTTGACTGAGATGTTCACAGCAGCGTGTGCTATCCGCGGACTATGTTATTTCACCAAGACTGAGGTGTGGTTCAGTGCCCCCTTTAAATTTTTGCACAGCGCATATGGGACATATATGACCCACGCTCAATGGGCATGCTAAGGAAGGAGTTAAAGCCACAGTTGATTTCCCCTTGGCTTAATTGTCTGTTGCTTTCGTAAGATTGCATCTAAGAAAAATAATGGAGCCTGTTGGTTCCCCTGCTACTCATGGTGCTGATCAGTGCTTTGTAATACACGTGGTTAAAGTAAAAGAGCCCAGCTCAGTAAAATTCAAGCTTCTTTTACATAGCAAAGTGACATATCCTTCACAGATGTAGTATGCTAATCTGAGCAACTGCTACATCAAAGGCAGGAAAGTTGTTTAAGGGAGTTCTGCAGACACTTCATCGGAAGCGCCAGGAGTCTGTTTGCTGGCTGTTATTAGTGATGGTTCATGGTTGACACCGCCTGCCCGCTCTCAACAACGGCCCAGTCATGTGGTGACTTCGGGGTTCCATACAGTCTGCATTGCTGGCTGCTCTTCAATTTACATTTAACACTGACCACATCATCACCATGCCGTCAGCTTTTGCCACTGCATCCACACAAACTCATAGCTGACCTCTAACGTGGAGCCTATGAAATGTGATGTGAGGAACAAAAATTACAGATTGCTGGCTAAAAGAAATGCACAAAGGTGGAGTTGCGTATTTGAGTTAGGTATACGCAAGGCAACTTTCATTCTATGATCATTGATGATAATGTTTCAAAGCACCGATTCAAGACTCTGAAGCAGGTTGCATTGCTGGCTCATAAACCAACAAATGGCGCTTGCTGCCTGTCATTCAGTGTTGGCCGAAGACATGTAGCAAGAAACCTCTTACTCAATACTGAAACTCAGCAAAAAAAAACTTTTTTTTCTGGTATTTTGCCTGTAGGAAACACTCGTCGATCAAGGGCTAATATATTCGCTGTAGGAAGTATCAACATTTCCCGCACCTTGAAGCTGGCTAGTGCTTAGCTACATGTATTCACTTGTTGCTAATCGAAAGCAGCACCCTTGAAGTCAGTACCATGCATGCTTCTGCTGGTGCAGGAAGAGGGGAGCCTCGATGCCACTGAGAAGCAGCAAATTGTGACCGACCACATGGCGTTCCTGGGTGAACACTTCAAGCTGATTGAAAGTCACACTCCACCGGTACGTCCACCGCCGATCGCTGGGTAGAGCGATTCACTTCATTGGCGAGTTTGTAGAACATTCCTTACCTTATATTTTACCTATTTCATGTATCCAAGTGTTACGTTGAATGATACGTACCATAAAATTCTGTCTTGCTGCATCATTTGAGCAAGAAAAGAGCAGTGCTAAGAGCAAAATCTTTTTTGATGGCACACATCTATGTTTTTGAAGTATGTCCTTAACCAGCTTAATGGCACATGTGTGTAAACCACCTCTTATGTTTAGTTCAGCAGGTTTCAAGGCAGGTGGAGTGGCATCTCCCAGGCTCCTTCAGCTGTCACCTATTGGGACACGGGTGTAGACCCAAATGTGCTAAAGTATGTGGGTGCAAGGTCGGTGCAAGTGCCTCCTGAAGCAGTAAGTTTTAATACCATGAGCGAACGTCCTTAGTCACCACCTTCTTTCACAATTTCTTATGAATGCCTTGCTTTATTTCTTCCAGACAGTTCATCCTCACCTTGTCAAAGTTTTCGTCAATGAACGGCTTCGTAAAATTGAAGAAGGCAGAGGCCTTGAATGGGCCACTGCAGAAGCACTCGCTCTGGGTTCCTTGCTTTATCAGGGTGGGTTGCTGAATGTTCTAAGAATGTTTCAGGCCTCCTCGCCAGATTCCAGCATTGCAAACAAAAAAGCTCAGGGTGTAGGTCGCATAGCCATGATCGTGTCTGAAAATTACTTTGCACTAATGTTACACACAAAAACAGCTAAAAATTTGAACGTTCTTGTGCCCTTCTTTCGAGAGCAGCCAATCTCCTCGCCTGCAGAGATGACAGTTCTTGCCTTCACATTGGGAGTCCTACTACAGTACACGAATTGTTAGCAGCAACAAAAACTAGCTCGGGACTTTCGTAAAATGTCAAATGTGCAAAACTTTGCCTGAAATGCACCGCGTGGCAAGGAAAAGAGAGCGGGTAATGAAATTAATGCTGGGGTTGTGTTGTAAACATCACATGGGCTCTCAGCTCCAATATGGGAGAAGGCAGGGAAACGATGTTCACTTGCAGGCACTGGTTAAGACAGTGAGAGCAAGCCCATACTGCGTAGAGTGCAGCTTGGATCCCCATGCCATTGCCTAGTAACATTTTATTTGCTTCTGTCCCCACTATTACTTAAGCCCTTCTTTAAAGCTGTCGCAGCAGAACATTTTCCACGGATAGCGCTTTACAGCTTTCTGCATACTATGACAACAATTTCAAATGGTGTTTGTTGAGAGATTCTTTAAAGTGCAATCACAAGCAAAAGTTTGTGGACCACGGTATCGGAAAAAACGCAATTTCTTCTAGCACAGCTTCGTAGCATGTAACTGCTTGGTCAAACACACGCTTGTTGGCTGCACCGCTCGATTTCAGCCAGCATGCCCAGGCTGCGAAGAAAAAAAAACATTTTCACGGCATTTTTGGTTTTCAAACTTTAGCTTGCGACTATACATTTAATCTACAGTAGTGCACTTGCTCTAAGTCATAGCTTAGCATAGAAGTTGCTCAGAGGGAAAAATTTGTGCAAATAACAATATTACATAATAATGTCGTCGGGTTTTCAATGATGAAGTTCACCCTAAGCCAGGATTTTGGGGTAATGCTTTTTTCCACGATATTCCTTTTTTGCGCTTCTTGCGCTTCGTCAGTGGTCAGAACGACGCCCTACCCACTTTATCAATGGAATCTGTAGTAACAGCAGTAGCTTGTTGTAAAGAGGACCGAAGGGGACGAGAAATGAAGATCCACAAGCATTGTAATTGTCTCACTTCTAGGTGGACATCTGAACTGCCCTGTGCCCATGAGAAAGATGTAGGTGAAGAGCAAAGACAGGGGATAGAAAAGTTAAAATAAAGAATCAGCCGGCCGTGAACAGTAAGAGTGGCGTAGAATCGAGCAGAAGGCATCGCTACTAAATCGCAGCCCTAGAAATTTCCACTTCTATGAAAAAGTCCATCCAGAACTTTCAAATTTATGACACAAAGAGCCTGTTTGAAGTGGCTTAATTTTCTTCAGCAGTGATCATTTGAACACCGTTATTGCAACGGTGCCGCCCTTTGCCTTCTCTGCTGGCAGGTTTCAATGTTCGCATCTGTGGCCAGGATGTCGGTCGTGGCACATTCAGCCAACGACACGCCATCCTTGTTGACCGTACCAACGAGCAACGCCTGGTTCCCCTCAACAACCTGAACCTCCCACCTGAACGTGGTCCACAAGGGCATTACGAAGTAGGGCGTTTTCCTTTTTATATTACCATAAAAGCTTTTTATTGCACCACAAACATGGATAAAGGCAAAGATGACTCCACAGTGCTGATTTATTGGAAAGCATGATATATGTATATATCTTGCTGAACCTTATAAAATTCTTTTAAATCTGAAAATTCAAGCAAGATTTAGGACTTATGCTAATTTTGTTAATGAGTGTTATTAGTGTTTCTCAGGCACGATGTCCTCTTTGTCGCTGTCATTATCCCTTAAACGTGCTTCATTATCAACATCGACGTCCTCTGAATCAGAGGTCATAAGAAGCCCTTGAATTTCTGCACAGTTAAAAAAAAATGCGCAGGCTTTTTGCGTCAGTCCGCCATGTTGGAAAACGAGACGCAAGCAACACTGACAGTTGATAAGCTTTCTCAAGCTATCTGTCTTATAAAAAACGTAACCTACAGTAAAATATTGGCTTAACCAACTTTTGAGTAGATGGTGCAACGAGTCCGTGGATGTTTCACATGCACAAATTATCTTAAGGACAACCAGCAGTATGCATCATTGGTCAGATGGATATATACTCGGGCATGCCACGTAGCTAAGATAGAGAGCTTTGCATAAGCAGCTCAAAATGCAGCAATTATGCGGTAGCTCCCAGTAAAATTGCTTCTGTTGTGCAGGTTGTGAACAGTCCCCTGTCGGAAGAAGCAGTGCTTTCCTTCGAGTATGGCTTCAGCCTGGAGACTCCGAAAACCCTTGTGATATGGGAAGCGCAGTTTGGCGACTTCCACAATAGTGCACAAGTCGTCATTGACACATTTGTTACATCCGGTGAAGGTTAGTTCAATATCATGTTGTGGGGAACAGTACATGTAAACTGGGGTATTTTTATTCATTTTTTTCTTGTCAGTTTAAGGTGGGCATCAGGGAAACTTTGTATCTTGGACTGCTTTTCATCTTGACATATGAAGCAGAGCATGAAAACACGACACAAAGCAGCAAAATAAATGGACAGTGTAACCACTCTACTCACAGATACATTTTATTTCGAAAAAGCGGAGTTAACATACACACACGAGAGCACCACCAAAGTGTCATTTTTGGAAGACCAGCAAAAAAGGTAATAGGATTGCTTTCGAACAGGAATATTTTATTCCTTTTCTGCCAAAGAGTGCCATTTGTCATCACACCATGGTGTTCCGGTTCATGTGTGTACACTAACTCTGCTTTTTTCAAAATTAATGGTTGCGAGTGCTGAGGCTGTCCCGTCTGTGTATTCTGCTCCTTTGTGTCATGCTTCCATGCGCTGCTTCATACGTCAAGATGATCGGTCACCAACTCATCCAACTGTCAACTTTGTTAGACTGCTTTGTTTCAATATGTCATGAAACCAAAACAACGTAGGGTAGTTTGTTGCACCACTCCCATGTTCTATCGCGTATGCATTTTCCCTGCATTGATTGTTTCATGGCTAAGGCATACCCTTAAATTCACGATGAAAGACACATGGTAGACCTCTTGCACAAATGACAAGCTTGTCTTCTTCGCAGAGACCACCTTCCTTGACATGGTTGCATAATCCGTTCGTGATGTAGACATTGAATGCACACATTTGTTTTATTTTGATTTTGGTAACAGACAAGTTCAGACATATCACAGTGCCTCACATATAACCCACACTAAAGATTCAGAAACTGAAGTACAAAATGGGGTGAAGCTTATGTGTAATATTTGCTTTTAGATAGGGTTCGTGACAATACAGGTTGTATTGCCATAATGCCAAGTTGTAAACCCACACCAGGGAGTTGTTCTAAGTTAATACAGTTAAGGAAGCTAAGATATAAAATGAAACAAAACTTGCATTTTTGCAGTGGGATGACAGCTTATACCTAGGAAGCCCATTTCAGATGAATGAAAATTAAAACAACTTGATAACCTTCATTTCCGGTCATAGAGAGCACATTCATGCCAAAAAACAATAAAATGGTATTTAAGTAAAAAGTTATTAACATATTAATTAATTACTCCATAATTGCCTTGCTGAGCGATCCATAACCAAAACTTCATTCCAGTATGTCAAATGCTACTGCAGCTTTTGTGTTATGTTTCCCACGAAAACATCTTTTTGAGGTATCAAACTTGCCACATCGAATAATGTACGTTGAGTGTTGCGGTGTTAAATTGATACACGAGAGAAGAGCTGTGTTGTTGTATTTAACAGATGCACTAAAGGTGATTTTTCAAATAAGGAAAAGCGTGCCAGAATAGGTCTTTCTATACTTCAGCATATAACCCTAACAAGCTAAAGCAATTTACCCACTGCGGTAGCGCAGTGGCTACGATGTTGCGCTGCTTAGCTTGAGGTTGCGGTTTCGATCCTGGTGGCTGCATTTTGGTGGGTAGGAAATGCAAAAACACTTGTGTACTTCAATTTAGGTGAACGTTAAAGAGTCCCAGGTGGTCAAAAATTAATCCGCAAACCCCCACTACGGTGTACCTCATAATCAGATTGTGGTTTTGGCACGTAAAATGCCAGAATTTAATTTTTAAGCTTAAGGTAAAGCAATTCTTCCTTCTCTCTCTCTCTCTCTTTTATTCATTCCAACCTCTACGACATCAGTGAACCAAGGTTGCTCCAACTATAAATGAGCAAGCGCTTTGTGGTGTTGTTATCTGCTTTCAGCCAAGTGGTTCCTACAAAGTGGAATGGTTGTATTGCTGCCACACGGCTTTGATGGAGCAGGCCCTGAGCATTCATCATGCCGCATTGAGAGGTTCCTGCAGGTAGAGTGCACTTAATTTGTTTGTGGAACTTAAATTGAAAGTTTTTCGTTACACTTTATTGGCAAAATGGAGTGTATACCATTTGTAAGCCAACTACTACAAATTCTCTCTATTTAAGCACAGATTGGTACGCAAAGCACTGGTGTTAATAATTTTATTTTCTTCTTCGGAGGTATGTGACACTTGACAGAAAAGTGCACTCAACTATGCTGATAGCATTTAGTAAAACAATGAATAAACTCTAACAGCAGGATTGTACCATAATATGTAATGTTCAGAGGAACGCGGCAAGAGTGACGTTCTGCTTTCACACAATGTCACAGTGCACAAAAGCAAAAGAAAAATTTACAGCCCAAAATCCTAAAAGCTGCAACACTTCTGCCCAGTCGCACAGCAGCTCGTTACAAGTGTAGCACAATATTTTACTCATCTCTGTCTGCCCTGCTGGCCTTTTCAGCGCGTTCTGTGCGGATTGGCTCATGGCTTGCCTCTGTGCTTTCAGATGACTGACAGTAAAGAAGATGCCGTGGACGGTGATGATATCAACTTTGGTTTTGTGAATCCCACAACACCAGCTCAATACTTCCACCTTTTGAGGAGACAGGTACAGTAACTAACTTTTTAGATGTTTCCACTTGTTTTTTTGTTTTTTTCAATTTTGTGAACATGCATTTGTGTGTAGTCGTGCGTAATGTCCCAACTCCTGTCACAGCCTATATAAAGACTAGAGCAGCGTACTTAAATGAGGGAACCGGAGCCAGAACACACACCAGAACATTGCAATGCCGTGTTGCCACGTGACACTTCCGTATCATGATCTCGTAACGCACACACACATCTCCTGCAAAATGAAATCAAAAGTTATTTGTAGAAAGTTATTATATTAATTATTTAAGGCCACTCCGAGGGCTGCCACTATTTTTTTTTGTGGTTTTTAGGACCAAGACAGAAACTTAACAAAAAAAGCGAAAAGTAACAAACATCGTATTAGTACCCCTTTAATGTGCTTTTCACATAAATGACAAAGGTCAGACTAGTACTATGGAAATAAGCTCGTTTGCCAGATATGGCAGTGGTTCCAAGCTATAGTAGTAGTAGTAGTACAAATAATGCAGGTCCTGTTCGGGCCCAAGCAGGAGTGGTTACATCAATGGTAATAAACCAAGACAATAAATCGAAAAAATAAAAAATACAGGAAATAAAGAAAAAATATACAGGGGCATCAGCATCTGCAATTTAGAATTATCAACAGTAAATATGAAGTAGTAGTAGTAGTAGTAGTAGTAGTAGTAGTAGTAGTAGTAGTAGTAGTAGTAGTAGTAGTAGTAGCAGTAGCAGTAAACTTTATTACACCATTAAGAGGTAAAGAACTGGGTATAGAAGGTGGTCTTCACCTGCCGATGAGCCGACTCCTCAGCCTAGAAGTCCAGCAGCAGGCACCGCCCGTCATGCCCATTCCACCAGCCATAATTGATCGTGTAAGCTTGAGCTGGACAGTGCTACTTCCCACTGGTCTGTGTATGGTAGGATTAGGAAGGGATTGCAAGTTGAAAGTGTTTGACTCCAAGCTGTAATTGCGTGGTCTGGTGCAATCCGCAGATGGTGAGGAACTTCCGCAAGCCCCTGGTGGTGGCTTCTCCAAAGATTCTGCTGCGTCACCCCGAGGCCACCTCCTCCCTCGAAGACATGGCACCCGGAAAGACGTTCAGGCCTGTCCTCTCGGACCCGGAGCCCAGGCTGAACGCCTCCCGAGTCTTGCTGTGCAGTGGCAAGCACTACTATGCGCTGGCTAAGCACCGGGCTGAACTAGGCAGAGACAATGACATCGCCATCATCCGTCTAGAGGTAAAAAGAACAGCAGCGTTCCGTTGGATTTTTGCTCGTGGTAACCTGTACTTGATCCTTCATCCTGAGTAACCGATTGCCATCCATCAGTAGTGTGACAGCAGAGGCCACAGAAGCAGAGAGTCTCAGCGGACTGGAGTGTAGCAAGACAAAGTACCATAAAGAAGGTGCATACACTGCTACAAGCTTATGTAGGTATGGAGAAACGAAACATCTTGTGATCATCATGAAGGGACAGGGCAAGATGTCGAAGACAAAAGGCAGGAAACACACAGGACAGTGCTGGTGGGATGACTTGTCAATGACATGGTAAGGTGACTTGCCACAGCAGATGCTCAACTGTCAAGGGGCTATAACATTTACCGTAACTATTTCCTCACTGCAATACTATGTTTGATTGCTAGAGGCTTCCTGTTATGTTTGTTTGTTTTTCTTTATTATTATTTAAGAGGATACTAGCTACTACTAATACTGTGGTATCTCAAAGTTTAATCTAATTGGCCACACGAATTCAATTCAGCGCCGTCCTGTGTGTTTCCTGCCTTTTGTCTTTGTCGTCTTGAACTGCCCCTTCAAGACGTTCAACCAGCACCAACTCGCCCAAATGTTGATTCTTCAACATCTTGTGAGCCCCAGCCGCTGCAGCAAGCCGCAACAAATTAGTCTATGTTTGAATTTAAGGAACCAAATGGGAAAAAAGTAGACAGCGGCCTTAGTATAGTGACTATGCTAAATGATTTTGCTGAATGACCGAGCAGCTTTATAGTGACCGCGCAGCTGTTGTCCTTGGCAAGACAAGCAGCAGCCACCGTGGAACGATTTATATAGGCTCCCACCCCTTAGGAAGAAAAATTGTGGAGATGGTTAAATGAAGGATGGGTCTAGGTACACAAGGTATTATGTGACTAAAATTTAAAACAGCGCCAAAGGTCTTTTCTCTTCTTGCACCTAGAAGATGCTCTTCTGCCAATTCTGTTGTCTCCAACCCTACTGTGCTTCTGTGTGTATGTAAGTGTCCACATTGAGTTGTGATGGCACTGTTTTAGAGCTTGTTCCATTCATTCTAACCATTGAACATTCATTCTAACCATTCCTCATCGGGTTGTCGTGAAGCCACTGTTTTACAGTTTGCTCCAGTCAGTCCAACCAAAGTGAAGTCTGGCTGTCCTCTTTCAGCCTTCTCACAAAATTTGCCTAATGATACGAAATAGCTTATATCATGAGAGAGTTTGTTGTAAGTGATATGCTTTTATTGGTGGGCTTGACTAAGTGAAGCAAACTTTTGCAAAGCAAACTTGATGAGGTGCTGTGTTCTGAGAGCAAATTAATCTTGTTTGTTTCACCAACTTTATGAATAAGAACTTTGCTTTCAGGCTCTGTGCCCTTTTCCGGCAAAAGAACTTGCGGAAGAGCTTTCCAAGTATACTCAGGCAAAAGGTGCGTACACACATAGATTTGCTTCCTACTACAGCAACTATCTGGAATGCTAACTTGCCACAGCACATGCCCAACTGTCAAGGGGCTATAACATTTACCGTAACTATTTCCTCACTGCAATACTATGTCTGATTGTTAGATGCTTCTTGTTATGTTTGTTTTTCTTTGTTATTATTTGAAAGGATACCAGCTGCAACAAATACTGTGGTATCTCAAACTTTTGTGTAATTGGCCACACGAATTCAAATGAAGCAGTAATAAGCACCATGAAGGCTTTCTGAAGTTTATTTATGAAGGCTTCAACAAACATTAAAAAATCATGAGAGATACCATTTGTCATTTTACAAGAAAAATGACAGTTTGTAAAGGCCAGACTACCATGGAACCCAGTTTTGTTGTGTGTGCATTTGACCTTTTGTGCAACATTTTTACTTTGTGTATTGACGTGGCATGACACTTTTCTATTTTCTTTAATATTGGTCTATTACTCAAAGGCTTATCCACGACACAGGAATGATCTTGAGCTCCTTCAATTTGTCATCGCAAGCTGCCCAGGGCAATTCAAGATACTGATTTCAGTCAATGAGTGTTCGTTTACGCAGCATCTTGAATAGTCCTGGGCAGTTCAGGATGACAAATCGAACAGAAGCTCCAACGTTTGTTAGATTTGAGTAAAAAGAAAGGCCAGTTTACTGTGATTTGTACAGTTCAACATGCTTGTTCTTCCAAGCGGAGCTTTATTCTTTAACAATGACCTGTGCAGAGTTCATCTGGTGCCAAGAGGAGCACAGAAACATGGGGCCATGGTTTTTTGTACAGCCACGTTTCCAGAATCTTCTAGGGAGGCAGGTATGTCCCCTGGGCAAGAGTAAAAGGCTGCAAATGCATGTACAGTGTGGCCGAGTGCCTTTTCACCAGAAATCTTCGGCTCTGTGTGTGGTAGTTTATGAGAGTTATGAGAACAGTCTTTCTGCCAAGTTATTTGCAGTGGTCACACCTGCAGCCAATTCACTCGCAACAAGTTATACTGGATTTTACAGACAGCAGTGTGCACGTGGTACTGGTGACAGGGCTAAGTAAAAAGTTGACCTCAAGTGTTTCTCTGGTGTACCTGAAAGTTGGCTGCTCTGCAAGAAGGGGCTCTGTGGGGGTGAAGCCGACTTCACATATTCCCATCGTTTACGTGCAATAGCTCATTATGCATTAGAACTATATGTGTGTATGTGTAACCAGCATAGATACTTATTATGCATTTATCATTTTAAATTAAATGCTGAACCAAGGGCCATCAGCTGGAACAGAACTATGGCTCTTTTCATTCCTAGACGAGCACTCAACTGATTGGGCCATGAAGACAATGGGTTGCCAAAAGGACATTTATAGGGAGTTTTAGCTCGTCCTTGGTCGTTTTATCTTTTGCGAAATATTGGCTTACGTTTACGGGAACAGCCACACTGGTGGCACCATCTGTGGCACGCTCTTTAACCAGATGGGCACAGAGCTGTTAGTATTGCAATGACCTACCGTAATTGGTTTGACTGCTGTTGTAAGGCGTCTGTAGCAACATTATCATTAATATTCAGTCCTTTTAAATTTTGTTTAATGAGAACGCCTGCGAAATAGAAAATATTTTCCAACACATTGTAGTTGGACAAAGCGTCACAAGATGTCGCTACCAACATTGCCACTACTGTCCATGGCTCCAGTAACCTGATATTCCGTAAAGCTCCTATCTTTATGTATAGACCAGAATACTGGTGTGTGCACTGCGTGTTCAATGCTGGTGACAATTTCAGCATCTAGTAGCACTGCGGTTGGGACAAATAACATACGCACAATGGCACTGGCTAGAGAGAGCACACATTTCAAAATCTTTCCAAGGGAACTGTCCTCGTCCTCTTGTGCAGCCATTTATGGCTTGACTGCATAGCGTGATGCACGGTCTGCCAGCAGTGCTGCTTACAGTATGTGCCAGAATGTGCTCGCATTATTACCTGAACAACTTGCATTACAACACTACTGATTTGGCTCTCACCACAGTACAACCATGTTATGACACGAGCCTCTTTAGATTTCTAGGATTCTGACTGTACTGACAAACTGTGTATTGCAATTTCCCTTTTTCTTTCTTTCTTTCTCCCCCCCCCCCTCTCAGATCAAGTATGCTGGTCGCACGAACTTGGGTGTCCCTGCTGTAGGGGTGGGTCAAGTGCACCAGAAGGAGTGCCAGGAAATCTTGCAGAGGGCTTTCGCCAGCTGATGTGATCGAAGCTTAGTGCAATGCTCGGCGTATGTGGCATTATGTTTTGACAGAACTTGCGTGACATTACGCGAGCTCGCATCCTTCTCACAGTCATTCCGGGCACCAAGTGCCTCGACACCCTGTGCTTTAAACGTGTGATGCGCAAGGATTACTCCTCGTTCTTCGCCTGAGAAGAAACAAGTCCGATAAATCAGTACAAAGTTTGCGCAGCTTATTTTGCAGCTTTCAGAGACTCAGTTTGTCTTTGGAGTGTGCCATTTTATCTTGTGACTGCGTGTTGGGCAGTGTGTTTGACATGAAGCCTACACACTGCGTTAATGAAAAGCAGTTTAAATATAAATATCCGGTAGATCAGTGCAAACTTTGCCCGATCGATTTTGCAGCTTTTAATGGTAGATCAGTACAAACTTTGCCCTACTGATTTTGCAGCTTTTAAATAATTGCCTTGCCTTTACAGTGGGCCATTTTATCTCATGACCATGTGTTTGCATTGTTTGGCATGAAACCTACACATTGTGCTAATAAAAAAGCAATGAAACTGTACCTTGATTCGTGGAGACTTTATGCTTAGCATAAGCTAGAACACTATGTTACATTGCAGGGATACATGTTTGGAAAAGGGTGACAAGCTGCAGATGCAAAGCTGATGTTGAGACAGAAATATTACCCACAGAGTGACAATTTAGCTTAGCCAATGTACTATTGAGGCCCAGCAGGAAGATTTTGGACTACCATATTTCGGGATGACCTCTTGCAGCTTGAGCAGGCACAGCCGCCATCAGACTTAACCCAAACAACAAAGACACATCAATAGCACTTTAACTTCAACAAGTGCTGGCTGTGAGGAGGAAGCATTGAATGCTTTGAAAGGAAGTCTCGCTACGCTAGCATGCACAAGGCAGCCCAACCAGAAATATCCAGCTCCAACCGTAGGAGAAGCGAAAAGGTGCTTAGTTAAGGAGTGTTTGGGATACGTATGATGCCAACTGCGCATACTTAGTTTTTCAGTAGCAAGCCGTTTCACACGATATATGTTTCCTGCCTTAGGATTGAGAAAGCATGCAGCTTTGCACCTAATGACCCCTTTGTTCACTGCAGTGTGGTTTGCGACAGCACAATTGCAAACGAACGGTGAGAATACAATAACATGAAAGCAGTTATTTGTTTATACAAGTTTTGTTTGTGCGCCTAAATTATCAACTTGTGTTTTTCTTTATCTCCCACCGTTTCTAAGTTTGTACGTTCAAGCTTTCTTCTTTCAATGACCTCTGAAAGCCATGAATTTTCCCATGCAATAATAATCAATGCCTTGATGCTGCTGCACATGTAATGGCTGATAAATAATTGAATAAATGAATGAGACTGCCGATACAACATGAACAGAGATGCAGTCTCTATGCTAATGCTGTTCCATTCCTTTCATAATTATGTTATGTATCTTGTAAGATTATGTAACCATTAATGATTCTTGTGGATGTATGCACAGTGCAGTCCTCTTCTAAAACGAACATGTAAATGTGTCGCTTTTATATAGTGGGTGTTCCTGCAAATACTTAACCAAAAAATTGCCTGTGAGAGATAGCACAATTCTAATCCTTAAGCTGGATTGCTCAAACAGGTGGACATTATTTGCACGAAAAATCTAAATGCATAAGTGACTCGTCAACAAAAAATTTCCAATTACGTTTTACTAATCACCTTGTGGAACATATTCTAATTTACCAATTGTAGCTGGGGCATTTGCAGGGCGAATCTACTTGAGATGAATTCTCAGGGTGAGACCAGTTTCCGAAATTTGAAAGAAATACATTGGCAGTCCAGTTACTTTTGCGTTTCAATTCATAAAACAGTGTTTTGTTGAAAAAGTAAGTGGAACGACCGCGCATTTCAAATGCACATTTGATGCCAAATATCTGGGGGAAATGGTGTCATCCACAGAGTTCTTTTCAAGTAGATATGCCTTGCAGTCTCACCAGCTGTAATTTTTGAATTACAATGTGTGCCATAAGGTAATTAGTTAAAAATTTAATTCCTGACTTTTCTGTTAGTTAGTCGATTATGCAGTTCAAGTCATCGTGCGAGTAATGTCTGCCTTTTTGAGTGGACCGGCTTAAGGACTAGAATTGCACTAGCTGCCACAGGTTATTTTTAAATATTATTTAGCCTTTGCAGAAACACCTGGTATATTGGGTGTGCTACGTGTTCAGGCAGAAGCAGTATGATTCACAGGTCTCATTGGGACACAGTTCTGCCCACTACAATTATCTTGCTGCCGTGGGTTTTCGACACTCGTGGCTATCTCATTGTAGCTGTGCAATTATACACACCAACTTCCACCATCTCAGTAGCGTCATGTGGGGAAGCCAAATTCCAGATGACACAAGAGACAGGCAGCGAAGACAAGCATTAGGGGACAAGACAGTGTCTAGCATTCCCATCATGTGGTTCTCATACTGTAGAATAAACTTGTATGCTTCCAGAGTTGCCACAAAGAGAAATTCAAACGAGACAGCCAGGGCTAGCCATGCTGGTGTGCCAAAAATTGCTATACCTTACTAATGCTTTTACAAGTGAATAATTTTACAGTTCCACTAGGCAAATGATGTGACGAAACAAAGAAACAGATATTCTACTCTTGGCTGCTGGTCGTGAGGCGCTTAAAATGCAGCAAGTTCACCAGGCCGTGCTCTTGTTTTAGACACTTCCAATTGACCTATAAAGTCAGTGTGTCCAACTGTGTCCATCTCTCTTTCAAGCTATATTTGCTCCAGCAGAAATTATTGTTATATCATCATTTCTGCATAAATGTCTTGCGATATATTTACATTGTGGTACCACCATATATATTGATATCATGGTCTTGTGATATATTGATCATATTGTGGCACCGTGATATCGTGGTGCCACGACACATTCTGCTTGGAACTCCAATTTAAGGATCCAATGACCATTGTACATTTCTGGTCTGGACAGATCAAAATTCATGCAGTTAACGCCTTCTCACATGAATTGCTGGTGAAATGGTATAACTGTTTAAAGCAGGGCTGTGCAATATATGGCCCACAAGCTGGATGTGACCCACAAGTGGATTTTTAGCAGCCTACACAATATGGTGTACTGGAGCTACAATCAGCATGTCGCAATACGAGAAAAACTATTCTTCCACCTAACACAATATATACATGCCATGAACTATTGCTGGCATCAAACACAAGCAAACAGATGTGGGGGTGTGGAATCTTCCTTTCGAAACAAATATTTAAGAAGGGCGCATGACCACTGAACATCTTCATCAAGCTATGTCTAATTGCAAAACTACACTGCTGAAACAGCATTCATAATTAAATAGAATGCATGCTTTCCCAGCATATTGAATGATTGCAGGTGGTGGTGCCAGCAAACCGACGCTTTTGATTGGCAAGATTACCCTACTTTTCAACCTTGGCAAATCACAGAGCAACATATCTGGAAGATCATTTGTATATATATAGTAACATTTGCGCAAGCAACATCATTTAAGGCTTTGTACTAGACCGATACAAACAGCTTGCCATTCTTCATTGACACAATTTAGAAATCTATCTCATACTTAAAAACTTAAATGTGGATGGTGTTTTTTTTTTAGTGAAGCTTTCTATGCGTCCAATCCCCTCTGGGTTCTCTCTTCGGTAGCGTCTATGTGTGTGAGCAGACATTATGTTTGGTGCCTCTGAACAAGAGCCACCTTCTGTCTTCAACGACTGACGTGATGTTACAACATGTGCAGAAGACAGCAACAAGTGCGATGATGCCAAACGTAGACTGCCTTTCCGCAAGCAAAAGTTGCAATGTTAATTCTCACTGAAGTATGTGTGGCTCCAAGGAAAGTTGGTTTTGGCCTTTTCTGGGCTTTTATCGTGCAGCCCTAGCTTAAAGGGACGTACAATTAAGTAGCCGGCCATGAAGATTATGCTTGGAATGTATAGGGAAAACAAAACCTTTCGCATGACTACTGCAGAAGTTATGCAGAGGAAATGGCCTGCGTGTAAATCTGTTGACGTGCCCATGCTTCCATGTGCTTCAAGTATGAACATGCAGGAACAGCTCATGGATGAGCAACAGCACGAGTGGTGAGGCCTTGCAAAGAAGCAGTGGCAAGTATAAATATGTAAAGTTTCTTTCTTCAGCACAATATGTGGTATATGCTCTGTGTCACCTCGCATATGTGCTTGTGTACATACCAGGCTTGCAAAAATGTGCAGGCAGCTGTAATCCACTGTGCAAGTCTGGTCAACCTATAAGAGCTGAAATTTGGGGGAGTTTTTGAGAGTGCATACTTGACTTGAAGTGCAAGAAACCGTGGGGACAAATGAAAGGAAGACCAGACAGGCCGAGCACTATAGCGTTCAATCTGTCTGATCCTCCACCCCATATTTTATTGCGCTTAAAGTATGCAGTCTGGTGAGGTTTAGAGACTATTGTCACTTGTTATCGCTAGAGTTTGTCAAAGTGTAAACTATAGGTTCAGCGACTCATATTTGTATATAATATGCTAAGGATGAGATATTTCACCTGCAAGCAAATGATTCTGTATTTTGAAAAGTATATAACCATGCTTCATAGTAAAGTTAACTGCATGTGAACGGTAGTCGCTGCAGAATCCCGCGACTGTTTCTCGGCGATCGTTAGATGCTACGACTGTTTCCTCTGTCGACAACACGGCTCACCTTTAAGTGGTCCACTTGGCGACATAGCGCGCCCGCCGGGAGCTGCGATAGGGTTTCTGATAGAGCTAACGCCGGACCGTCGCCCGCTCGTACTCGAATGACCGGTGATAAGAGGCACGCTGCATGTGTTCCGTGATGCCGCTCACTAAAAGCGTGCAGTGTGGGTCGCACCGCCAAACCCGCAAGGCCAGCCTCACGCGCCGGGGGGGATCGTATGCCAGTGCTAGTCGTGATAGGCGGTGATCACGATAAGCCGCTGCCCAATAATGCGATTTTATGCAATGTGAAACTGCCCACCGAACGGCTGACTGCAGGTGCTACAGGCGGCTCGGCATCATGTCTGCAGAGCTGCACCGTTCTTGCACGGCGGTTTTAAAAAGGTCGTTTCCGCTTAGTTCCCTAGATCTCGAACTCTTGCGGGGCGACCACGTGTGGTGCTTTTGTTCATTTTGACGTTACTTCACGCCGTTGGCTCGAAGAAAGCATCTCGCGATCGTGTAAATGGCAATATGCAGTTGCAACGGCCGTCGTAGATGTGTACGACATTTAGTTATTTGGTTGCTTTCTGGTTGTATACCATATGCATTCGAAGCACGTAGCCTAGGCGCCTAGGGAACTTTTGGCGCTGACGATTGCATCAGACGCCGGGTGTGCTCTCATGCTGCTGCTGCTCTCCCCCATCTCTCCGCCTATCCGCCCGCAAATCCTTGGGTTGTCTCCGTGGCCCGCGTAGACGGCTGTAGACCTCGACTGGTTCAGGGCGGCCACCGGCTGGCTTCAAAGCGAGGTCGTACTTAAACAAGCTTAAAGATCTACCTGCCGTGGTGAGTGCGCCATACATTTCCGCGCTTTAGCTTTTTCTTTGGAGCTAAAGATGGTATCAGTGATGTTACCAAACCGTTATAATTACGACGATCGAGCTCCATAGTGAGGCCGTAGATGTTAGGACTTGTCTCTGAAGCTTTCCGAGCTTCCACACGCTCGTGCTCGTGCATATATATTTGTTCCGAACGCTTCTCTCGCATGCAAATTTCGTAAGCATAAACTTCATTGGAGTATACGCAGAGCTAAGACCAAATAAGGTCTACGCCCTTGGAATGCATTGAGGTATGCCGGGTTCAGCTGGTGGCTTGACTGAAATGTTACATTTATATTAAAAAGAATGACTATATCAGCTAAAAGAGCTCCACTTGCAGTGTAAGCTTCCACTTTAGGTTTTCCTTCTTGCCCGTATGTCTCGCTAGAGAGCCATCCAGTTGGGCAATCTGTACCGTCTCGTGACTAGGTGCTGCAATGCTTCTCTTATTTTTTTTTTTTTCGTCTCTCTGCGCGTTCCGAATTGACCCTGTAAAACGGAGAACAGCTGCGTAGTACCTTTACACTCCCGCACTGTAGCATTAAAAAACGTAGACGGGACTAATATCTTAAACCTATTCAGATATAACATGCATTTCATAGCTTGAGTGAGTTGGAAATTGAGCATGTCATTCCTACAGTATTTAATTTTGTTTTCTGGTGAGAATCTTAGTGAGGTTGGGTGATATCTGCATCGTTGGCCCTTATGCCCACGTATGTGGCACTTGTGTAGCTGTAGAAACTTGCAGCATTCAGCTACTGAACTACCTGAACAAACGTTTCCAGATGGGGCCAGATAAATTAGTTTTGTGTAGTGATGTGATTCCACAGAGAATCTACTGAGTTAGGAAAGCTGCAATCAGAGAAAGAAAATTGGGAATTTTGAACGCATGCTTGTGTAAAACGGTAACATTAGGTTTGGCTAAGATATGGTTATTTTGTTTGAGCAGTCTGTATTTGTGTAAATGTGACCAGCATTCGTATAAGCACCCAACTACATGGATTACAAACATATTAGGCCCTGTGCACCTTTCAGATTTCTACACAAAAAATAACTTGCTTGCTTGTTAAATGTATGTTCTTTACTGAAAGCAAAAAGAATTATTAGTAAACAGCAAAAACATTCCTGTGTGCCACATAACATCACCATCACTGTATACCAGTAGAAAATTGTTAAATGGATGGTACTCTTCCCCGTCTGTAATTAGAAATTCTGCGCAGATGGGCACAGTTACTCTTTCTATCTCATAAGGAAAGGCAATAGTACGGCAGCTGATCAGCGAATCCAACAGATGCTGGAACAGGGCATTTGTAGCTTGGGAATGCAGGAATAAGATTCTTAAATTCTCACCTGACAGCTAATTCACATGCACATTGCAGGCCAGTTTAGCATTTATGTGTGCACCGGCCATTACCCATAATACAAGCCATTCTGGTCAATAAAGGTGTAAAATTTAAAACACAAAAGTATTTAATGTGTAGCGTTACGACTTCGTGTTAATATGACTTTTCTCTCCTAACATTTGCAATGAACCATTGTGTCAACTTTCCAACAGAGCAACATACCAGGCTAGTTGGTGCTTTACCATCCTGAGTGCATTATGCCTGTCTGTATTTGTTTCTTGTCTGTTATGGTTGCATTATTTGTAACGAAAAATAGCTACTGAGGAGCTTTGTGCTATGTCAGTTGCACCATTTGTGAATCCTAGACGTCTTTGTGATCTGACCTTGTAATTCACAAATCCAAAGGAAAATGAAGTCGCTCTCTAGCTACCAAATCAAAATTTGAAAAAGATTGTGCTTCACCTGTTGTTGTGAAAATCATCTTCTTTTTTCCCGCAGTAAGTGCTGAATTGCTAGCTGAGGAAATTTGCGTGAAAAAGCAGGCATCATGGAAACAGCTGAAAACGAGAACTATAAACCACCCCACGCCAACGAGGATGGCCTCGAGAGGGACGAAGCGGTCACCGAAAAGCTGGTGGCCCAAGGTGATGGCACCAAGATCACCTTCACCAACAGCAAGGCTGATGGAAAGGACCGAAATGGCGATGCCAAGATTGACATTCAAGGTGTTGAGGTATGAACAACTTTGTCAGCCTGCAAGATCGTGACCCATTTGCATCACACTATCACTCCCACATCATAGATTAATTTCTTTTGTTGGGGAGCCAAATGAGACCCAGTGATTTTTTGCAGCTGTTGCTTTATATATGTGTGTACTGGATAAATGAGACTGCTGTCAGTAAATTTACAATTAGGTTTATAGTTTCCAGCATGCTTGACGAGAGTTGAAGCGCATGGTAAAAATGTGTGTTGCCACAGCGTTTGAAGCTCAAGAAACCTAAGCCACAATTGAAGCTGAAATCATAGTGTGTGCTGCTGCCAGACCTAAATTGTGCAGGTCAGTGTGCAGCTGTAGTAGAACTTTGTGTGACAGAGCCCATGTTATGCAACCTGTATTAGGTACAGATATTACAGAAGGCTTTATTTAGTGACCAAGAATATAATTATAGTGTACTATGTTCACTTGCTTTTTCTGTTTTTAATGTTCTGCATATTCACATACGAAAAATGCTTCTATATCTATCTGCGCACAGTACACCTCTTATGCAATAGTGCTGCGACACTTAAGCCTGTGAGGTATCCTAAATAAATATACATGCCATCGTCTTTTCAGCTTGTACAGTTTTCAAGATCTAACAACCTGTGTCTCTGAGCTGTGTAGTCAGGCTTTTTCTGTTTCTCCTTAACTCTAGCACTACAGGACGAGGGGAAGGCTTGCTGTTACAGTAGACTTCTGTTGATTCGACTCTGATGTGACTGACGAAATTGATCTAATTATCTGGTAGAACGAATTAAGGAAGGTTCAGAAAAGAAGCCCAAACACGCTGCTGATTCATTTGGCAGTATTCGCACAATTTTAACATGCCTCCAAATAAAATGCCAGTACACGTGCTTTATATATGTTGAAACTGGAAAACAATGTTCTAAATGACATTATAGCAACTAAACAAAGTAGAAATATAATGTGCACCCTATATTTTAGTAAGAAACGTGGGTAAGGAAGGGTCTAATGTCAGCTGCACAAAGTTGGCTTCGCCGCAATACAGCATTTTTATGCAATTTTGGTTTCATATCAGAATGCACTACGCAGGCCAGTTTCGGCTCACTTTTCCCAGGGAAAAAGAGGGCCGTGCATTGAAATTGGCCTAATACTTTAATCAGACATTGTGAGCTACAGTTATTGCTTGAAAATCTTCTTAGGGCAGGCTGAAAATAGGCACTTTTGATGGGAGATATGTGTTCAACGCATTGACTGTCCCCTGTGCACTGCTAACGCAGGCGCTGCCACTAAAGGGATCACTATTAAGGTCACCATAGGGTGACCATAGGGTGAAGCGTGTGTGCTGACTGGTCAAGTTCAAATTTTCTGGCGAATGCCAATTTAGGATTGAAATAACAAAAGTTTAGGCCCATAGAAGTGCATGGTCACCGGCCGGGACCATTAAATGAAAAATCAAATTAACTGGAGTTGAAATAATGGAAATCCACTGTGTAATCTTTAGGAGATTAGCAAGGCCTCAACTCATTCAAGCACAGAAACTTGTTTCCATAATAAATCCTAATATTATTTCAAACTCAGTGAGAGACTATAAGAAACCATCCTCGAGTAAAGATGAAATTTTCGATCAGGAGCAATGGAGATATGAGATGGCAAACATATGTAGCCATTTTGCTGAAACTCCACGAACAGTTTTCATGTTCCCTCAAAGAGGGAGCAACACTAAGTTCTGCACACTCTTAGCGTCCTTCGCACCACCTTCACATTAGGGATGCAAGAGACAGTCTGCAGCTTTTGTCGAGCTAACAAGAAATGTGCTTGTACAGGCATCAGGGAAGAGCCATAAGGTCAGTGATGCCCAAAAATACATGCAGTAGGCCTCGAGATTACTGTTGAGACTTAAGTAATGAAGACGACCATTCGGGCAAAGGGGTGGCAATTTCAGCTAGCCACCATGCATGAAAGAGTAACCCCTTTATTCTCAAACGATCCTCGATTCGAACCTCTTCTTCCACTCCACCTAGTCTCCACCTAGTTGTGCACAGCATCGCCGTTTGACTGATAAAGATGCTACGCTTCTCTTTAGATGGGTGTCCAAAACATGGTTGACCGTGACATACTTCAGACTCCAGGAACCTCTTCTGCCACTTGCAGTAGGTAAAAGCATGGCCTTCAAGATTGGCTTTCATGGCACCAAGGTGGCCGTTCGGGGGGCCGGGATTTGGAGACTACACCACATATTGCCGCAGAATGTCAATGAAGTGTAGTGTTCAGTTCTGTCGAGGTGCAGGCGCTGCAATCCACTCTCGTAGGTGGAGCTGGAGTATCGAGTGAACGAACATTCTCGAATGTAGGGGTATAGAATTCCCATCACATTGGCCAACAGTTTTGCTTTCAAGTATAATACCTTCCGGAGAGGTTGACTCATACTTTGTCCTGTGTCTTGCTCTTCCTACTTGCAGAGCCAGTTTGTAGGCCTGAGCAAGGAGGAGCTCATGAAGTACGCCAACGACCCGTTCTGGGTGCGGCTGCGCATGACCATGTTTGTGCTCTTCTGGGTCCTCTGGCTGGCCATGCTGGTGGGTGCCGTCGCCATCATTGTGCTGACACCGCGGTGTGCTCCACCACCACGCTTGGCGTGGTGGCAGAGCTCGCCTGTCTACAATGTGGAAGTGGGCTCCTATGCCGACGACGACAATGATGGTCGCGGAGATATCGCGGGTGAGTCGGCTGGATCGGGGTTTCGCAGCGTGCACACACTGCCTCTTAGCATGCAGGAGCATATCGTAAATCTCTCGCAGAGCACCATATGCCCTGAAGGTGTAACATACAGGTGTAGTATGTAGTAGACAAGGTGGTTGGTACAACATCTTTTACAGCATAGGAGCAGTTGTTCTGTGATAAGCAAACTCAGCTCTTGGGTGGTGCATGTGAAGGCAACTGTTCATACTAAACGCATTATTTTCCTTGCTACTGCGAGATTGCAGCAACTTCAGAGCTTACTGAGAGAACTCAGAAACCAGATGTGATCAATCAACTCGCATTTGAAAACTGGTTCAGGGAAGCAGACTTTATTTTCTCTGCAGCAGTTCTGGAATAGTGCACAAAGACTCGGGTGAAGACTTCCCTTACAAATGCATTACATGACATATTTACATTTACATGACTCTTGGACAGCCTCAATTGTAGCGCACACTCAGCTCTCATGACTGGAGAAAATAATGGGGCACCTAATTCGTAGCACAGCCGTTGGCTGAAATTGATTAATCATTTCTGCTCACGCTGATCACACTTGCACTCTGTACTGAACACACAGAGCATTGCTGGCCTTTCATTAACATCGTTGAGATGTGGAAACTTAGTAAGAAATTAATCCAAGCTTCGAAAGCTAACGTTGCAACACATGCAATGCAAATAAATCTTACGAACCTATCGTCTGAGAATGCAAGCAGTGATGCAATGGTACAGCAGAGACAGTGAGTACCACTGTGTAAATTTTGTGATAATGCAGTGTTTTCTATTGCAGTCTTGGCCTTGGCAAGTTATTCTTATGCATGCCACTTTTAGTTAATTTCTTCTTTAAAGAAGCCCATGCTATAATTTATGTGATTAAAATATTATCTGACCAGGACACACAATAAATAAAGCTTTTTTTTTTTTTTTTTAAGGTTTGGGAACAGTTTTATGTAGACGCTCTGTGAAAGTTTTGGTCGCTGTCCTGCCTTTATTGAAGTGCATTGAGTGTGAAGAATGGTGTTTGAAAATTCCTAGCATGTAAATTCACTTCTATGTTCACTAATAGAAACAGCGTTGCCCTTAAAGGGACAGGTAGCATATGCAGGTAATAATTGCTGGTAATGGTAGGCAATTCCTGTTTTACTCAGTTTGAAATTAGAGCTCAAACCTCTGTCCATGGCAGGAGCAACAGGTTTGCTTAGGTGAATTTTAACACGAGCCAATTAGAGCTCATTTATGTGTAGTTACACATGTGGGCACTAGTATGAAGGCAGCTATACAAGATTACCATGTGATGATCACTTGAGCTTCTTGATTTGGCTCACAGAATTGCCAGATTGTATCTCAGTAGGATGGAAGTCTTGTGCTCAACGAAAAAAAAATAATACATATATATATATATATATATATATATATATATATATATATATATATATATATATATATATATATATATATATATATATATATATATATATATATTGAAATGAATGCTGTAGATTAGATTGAACTGAATTAGATTGATTGAATGCTGTAGATTAGATTGACTCCTGTAGCCTTTAAGTTGCTATTCTCTGGTATGCTCGTACACCGCAGTTTTAGAGAGTGATATAGTGATTTAATTCTTCTACACTTCAGGACTGACATCCAAGCTGAAGCACATCAAAGAGCTTGGAATGGGCACTCTGCTGCTGAGTGACATATTTTCCAAGGATGCAACTGGGGCCACAAAGGACTACCTGGCTGTGGACCCAAGCCTCGGCTCATTAACCGACGTGGAGGCTTTGCTCAATTCTACCAAGGAGAAAGGTCTGTTCAGCAGCTGTTCTTTCCTGTGTCTTTCGTTTTTTTTTTTTTTTTCCTATCACACCTAATTGCTAACAGTTGTAAAGAGTGGAAAGATAGCAGAAGGGCAACTGGCTGCTCAGGTCCAAACTTGCCTTGCCCATGCATTGTCGGCACCATTTTGATGTGGCAACATTCTGATTGCAGAACTCCATGTGGTCTTGGAGATCAACCCTGCCTACACTAGTAGAGACCACCAGTGGTTCCAAGACAGCAGTGAGGGCAAGGAGGGATTCCAGGACATTTTCATTTGGGAGCAGGGCGAAGAGGCTGCGCCACCAGAAGGCATGGTGAGTTCTGGCTTCAAGCCGTTGCTCTCTGTATGCTTGATGTCGCCTTTGAATCTTTGAGCAGGAAGTTACTTCTGGGTGAAGAGATGCAAAAGCCCGCGGCACACTGCTGAAGGACTGGAACACATAGTTTATTCTGTGCCTTAGTCAGTGGGACCATTCGTTTCTCTAATGCAGCTGTTGCCATTAATGCGAATTCATCTTTGCTGTTATTGTGTGCCCAGGAGTAGCGACATAACAGGTCCTGTAGCTTTTTGTGAGCATGCTGACAGAGTACTGCGAGCCTTTGCTTTTGTGCAGTGCTTGTTGCTGCTTGTGGGCCTACGCTTCTAAACAACAAAAATGTTCTTACGCTGGCTTCCTGTGACGGGCGTTGCACGAAATCTGAGGCCTGTCCGACACTTCTAAACAACGTACATATGGCATTTCTTTACACTGGCTTCCTGTGACGGTCTTTGCATGAAATCGGAGGCCTGGCGGATGCTTCTAAACAACAAACAATATTTACGCTTTTGGCTTCCTGTGACGAATTTTGCATGAAATCGGAGGCTTGCAGCACCTGGCCAGCATGTTCACGGGTTGCCGGTAAACTGAGCAGTCACTGAGAACATGAGAGCAGAGGTCATATTTTGCAGCTGTCCATTTCATTTTGAATTCTTATCATTCACTCTGTTGTATGGCAGATCCCTGCGATAATGTCAGTGCAGCTTCATTTGAGCTAGTGATGAAGGTTGAAAAGAACAGAAAACTAAATGGAATGTTATACTATGCAATCTCGGTACATGGAAAATTCCTTTACTGTGCACGTTCAATAATTTTTCACAGCCGCGGCATGTACTGAATCCTTCCTCCGAGGACTGCAAGCCATTTGGTCTATTGTTTGCCTTTAGTTCTAGTTCAACACTGTCAAACCCCAATATAACGAACGCAGGTTCAACGAATTATTGAATATAATAAAGTAGACTCAAAATGTTTCTCGGTGATATCAACATGTACGAATACATGCTTGCAATGAGTGCTATTGGATATAACAATGGCATTTTCGTGTCGGGTGTGGCTTCACTATAAAAAGGTTAAAGTGAAGTACAGGCCTTCAACCGAGGTGCAGTTTGCTGTGTTCACAGATCTCTGGAGAATGCAGTGTGCGAGGCAGTAGTGGCAGAGTATGGGCACTGCCGCCGATTCGGCAGTGTACAGCCTGCTTGGCACATTGCCAGGTTCCAGGAGTTTTTAACTCCTGCTTTGCAGGAGTTTTTAAATGTTGACTACTGCTTTGGACAGGTTGCCAGTGGTATTACGAGCCGCCAGATTTCAGCCTAATTGGCATGAAATTATCTTTGTTATGAGCCAAAATATGTCCATTTATGAGAAATTTCTTGCTTCATTAAAACAAGATTTTAAGTGTGGGTTTCTATGGGAACTTCAAGGGCAATTACGATTACGTATGTTGTATCCATCAGTTCATTATAATCAGTGTCCTTACAACAAGGTTTGACCGTATGTCTTGTGGATAGGATAAAGGCAGCGGCTGCTGCCTGGGCAATCATTTCGGCTGATTAGCGGGTGCAACGTTGACTGAACAACACCGTGTGCCCTTATTGTCTTTGTCTTGCATATGCATTGGAGATGCTCCTAGCATCCTCTGCGTGCGCACAATGTTTTAAAGGTTGTTGATTTACAAATGGCACATGGGTTGCACTAGCGTTTGACGATAGTGTGTTCTAGCGATTCCTAAGTGCTTATGTGCTGCAAATAATCGAAAACTGGTGTAACGCAGATGGCGTCTGGTGATTCCGCGTGGACCTTTGACGCTGGCCGGAAGATGTTCTACCTGCATCAGACTTCCTCTGACACAGCCGATGTCAACTGGAAGAGCCCCAAGACTCTGGAGCTTTTCACCGTAAGTTCAGCGACTGAAGGAACTGGTACATCTTGGCACAACTTGGCATATCACCAGGGTTACAGTGCGCGCAGAACATAGATAAGATGTACCAGTTTAGCAGCAATGAACACATTGTGCACTTTTGCTCATCCATGCACAGTCATCAACGCAACTTGCTTGCTTCCTCATGTTGCAGAATTGCAGAAACTTTAAGATCATGCAGCTGCATACTTGACCAGGCAAATGTAGTAACTATCAATACACAGAGGTTGATGTTCCAAGTTACCGATTTGCCCTGTTTCCTGCTTCAATGATGTGGCTTTCGTTCCACATAAACTTGCGCATTTTATTTTCTTGTCTGGGTTGCTGCGTGTTCACTGCGAATATGAAAGCACTGTGGACGGCAAAGTTGCAATCAGAGATATTGCTCAGTCTTTTCTTTCGTAGTTGCAGTGGCGCAGTGCCGATGTACAGAAATTTGCTGAATAATTTTTAATCTGGCAGCAGGCACATTTTAATGGGGCAGGATGAAGATTTCCTATGTATCGTATCAGTATAGTTAGGTAGACAGCGAAATTATTTTTTAAAATGTGCTGTGGTCTGAGATTTTTTGGACTTGCTTAAAAACCCTAGGTGAGTGAAGTTGATCTGGAGCTTCCCTGCCCTGTGATCACTCAGAACAATCACATAGCCTGGAATAGTAGTCCATTTGGCTATAGTTATTTTTGTGATCCTTCTTGCAGTACAAATTTATAATACCAGGGCATCTCCAATGCTACTTTCGTGGTTGTTCCTATGATCAACATGAGCACGAGGTCGCGGGATCGAATCGCGGCCACGGCGGCCGCATTTCGATGGGGGCGAAATGCGAAAACACCCGTGTGCTTAGATTTAGGTGCACGTTAAAGAACCCCAGGTGGTCAAAAGTTCCGGAGTCCTCCACTACGGCGTGCCTCATAATCAGAAAGTGGTTTTGGCACGTAAAACCCCATAATTTAATTAATTTTTTTATGATCAACATATCTTGGTCAACCGTGCAGATAAGAAATGCTACAGTACATCAACATATCTTGGTCAATCGTGCAGATAAGAAATGCTACAGTACATGTGAAAGCACACTGTGTTTTGGTTTGTCATTGCAGGGTGTGCTACGCTTCTGGCTTGAACGAGGTGTGAGTGGTTTCCTGGTGACCCACACTTACCTGGACCACCCCTCTGTAAGTTGCGTAATGCAAATTCTTGATGTGTCAAGTTGCATGTCTTTTTGTGGCTGGTTTCATTATTTTTGCTTATTTTCTATTTCGGCGATTGAATTCGATTGGACACAACTATGAGACTAGGCCTCCTGCTAGGCGCACTTGCCATTATATTCAGTCATTGTTTGCCATTATATACTCAGAGTAACTACCTGCACTTCGCCCCAACTGTATGCATGCAAGAGCTTATTGGTAAGCTGGGTAACAACCTGGTGTCCAAGCTGAAAAATAGTAAAAACAGGGTATCAGAAAGTGTAAAGTGGGAAAAAAACAAACGTCTGCGGGCTTTGTCTGAGCATGTTGTTACATTCTTGTCAGTCTCACCAGAGCAAACAAGCAATTGTTTATTCCTAGAATGAATGTTCAAATGATGGTTCTAGAGTGATAACCTGAGCTGCAACTTGCAAAGCTCTCACAGACATAGCAGAAATGACCTAGTCAAACCTCGATATAGCAGACCTCAATTTAGTGAAATCTGCAATGTAATGAACTATTTCCATTGCCCAGTGTTAGTCACATTGAAAGCCTTGCGTCTTTTTCCACGATTTAACAAAGTAATTTCGGGATGTGGTTTTGATTTGGAAGTTTTAGACCATTTCAAGCATGTACTTGGAGCCTGTATAGCTGGTAAATCTAGCAAAACAAAAATACTACAACAATGTTGGCCAAGGCAAAAGTTATTTCCAAGTGTCCTTCCATGTGAAAAGATTGAATGACAAAAACACCGTCGAAACGAGCGTGCCGGGACGCGGTATGCAGAAAACACTGCTGCTCCATCTCTCACGTGCATAAACAACTTGCAAAGTCTGCAGGGTGTGCATACATGAGAGCTGATGATTTCTTCCATGGAAGGGGGTGAACGCGTGTTAGTGGTAACTTTATTAGTAACATGATCAGGCATGCACGGGGGGGTATGCAGAAACGCTTGTGTCTGCCCTCTTTCCCTAGTACCTCCTCCTCTACCTTTGTTGTTGCTGTGCACGGCGGTCCATGCGCAGGACACACGCTGTATCTTGAAAGTAATCTGCAGGAAATTAATCGATAACCTGCAAGCGGGACAGTTTGTGCCCTGATGCGTGTGGTGTTCCTGTGATTGTAGTGTTGGCGGTCCCGTAATGCCAAGTTTCCAAGGCCTGGTGCAAATCTTTTGCTCGCATTGCGACAGTAAGTGTTCGTGGTCATCGAGTGAGATCTGTTCATGTTTTATGAGCATGCGTGCACCCATAAAACTACAAACCTTACTTCGAGTAGTAGTTGTACCTTTACTATCGCCATCAATGCTTCGCCTTTCTGGCAGAGCTGCGATTATTATTGTTATTATTATTATTTAATTTTTTTCTTGGGATGAATACCTGTATTGTTTTACACCTTTGTTTTTAATTTGTGGGCACCATTTGATAACTGCTGTGGTCACTAAGCAGGGTCAGCCATGTCGTCCAAGATATATGGCACCCCACCGACGCATTGCTTTCGGTGCGATCTGCACCGCATGCGTTGACGCTCATAATGGCGCTATTAAGGGCAGACCTTCTTGCAAGTCGTTTATGAGTGCCTACTGACAGGATACTATCCACGTGGTATGTTCTCGAAATTTGTGAAATTATTTTTACTGCTGAAACTTTAAAATATTCACGTTTTAACAAAGTCTTTCACTGCAAGGACAACTTGGTCATATCAATGTTTCGCTGTAGTAGCATCACAGCAGTTCAACAGCCTACTTTGCATTAAGCCCTAAATGGCCAACCTGACATAACAGGCTTGAGTAACCGGAAATGTTTTCTTTGGGATGGGGGAATTTTTTGGATTCCTTCAGGATTCTGAGCTTTTGCCAGAGATCTGTCGGTGTTCGGCAGAAATAATACTGCCCCAGTATGTGGAAATTGCAACAGGTGCTTCATTTACAAGTCATTGTGACTGCGAAAGGGGGTGCGAGGTCTGATCGTGGCGGTAGGGACTTGCTTCTTGGTGATCCACGAGTACACGAGAATGTTCGGCGGCCGATGTCTGTGACAGTGACTTTATAGTAATTAGCACAGTGGTCCCACTTTGTGCCTCTTAAGAGATGTACTCGCAGTGTAGCTTCATAAATTAAACAAAATAAAAAGAATACTTTTGAGCCCTCAGTGTTCTAGTATTAATGAGAGTGGAGAGAAGCGCTCACTCTAAAACATTTGCCTCCTTGTCAGACGGCCAAGCAGGCCACCCTCGCCACGGAACAAGATGTTCTGAGCATGCTGAAGGAATGGCGACAGGTTCTTGGCAACTACTCCAGCGCCCACGAGACTGAGCACAGGTGAGCACTGGCTGCACACTATGACGCACATAAGTGCAAAGCCAGGTTGGTTTTTTAAAGTTGTCTCGCGGGCTTTCTTTTAAATAGTGAAAAGGAGCCACGCCAATGTTAGCACGCCGCAAACAATTGAAATTGAAGTTTTCAAACGCATTCTAACCTGATGATGAAGTGACTAGCGCAAGAGTGGACACGGGACACGAAAAGGTGACACAGACAAGTGCAACACCTGGTATTGACATATCTGCTGTAACTGTTGCTATTGAAAAGTTTATTACTAGTTAGAAACTAATATGATAATAAGGCACAAATACTGGAGCCTTCTTTAGGAAGATTCTAATAATATTCCATTGGTTTCATTTGCATAGAATATGTTGTTGTTCTTTAACCTAGTGCATGATAGCTGGAACGCCCTGGGTGTGTGTGCACACATACACATACATACACACATGCATATGCAGGGTACTAAAATAATTATGGAACCTACAAGCTGCTACAGTTATGAAACCTAATGTGATCAGTCATCAGTCTGCTCCTGCCACTAGGGTAACTTTCGTGTGCTAATTACCTGCAAAATTAGGGAACCTTCACTTTAAAAAAAATTATTTATGAATTTATGCCCTTAATTTATAAACTAACATCATGTTTTATTACCCTATTAATCTCTACCCTTTCCGCAGACAATTGGTTACTAAGGTAAAAGCAAGTGTGAGTGCTCTAAATGAATGCATGAGAGTAACAGATCCTGGCCTATATATAGAAATGCATGTGTGTTTAAAGAAAAAAGAAAATTAGGCAAGCTTCTAACTGTATCGTTTAATGAATTCGTCAAACAAGTTTCAACCTCTTTTGTGCAAAGCTCTGTTCCTTCGATCTGTCCAGGGTGCTTGGAGTCCAAGTGGACAAAACAGCATCTGAAGCCTCGCAGTTGTATGGATTGGCCGACGAGCGTGCAGCCGACCTGGTGCTGAGCAAACCTTTCGAGCGGCTTGTCGACAAGTCCAACGCCGCCAGTCTCCGAGTGTTTGTGCAGGGAACCCTGAATGCGACGCCAGAGGGCATGTGGCCATCATTTGTGGTGAGATTTGTCACGGTGCAGACATTGCGACTGAGTTAGAACTGGTGGGTTGCAGCGATGGCACCATGCTACCAATTACAAATTTTTCTTTGCAAACTCAGCATGGTCTGGTGGCCTTTGCTTGGCCTCATTGGCTTTGTGCAACAAGATTAATAATGGGGTTTTGACTATTTAATATTGTCACGTGGTGGTGACGTTGAAGAACACAGTAGCAATACTGTGAACAACAAAACTAACTTTTATTGGGCAAACCTGTGCCCACAGAACAGGCTACACTTATAGCACAACAATAGCAGCGAACACGGTCGGCGATCGTCGAAAATCTGATCAGCGGGTCAAGCATGTCGACTTTTATAGATCAGTCAACGAATGTTCCAGAGTAATCGCTGGGACCCGCATGCCTTCCACAAAGTTCTACGCCATTCGCGTCGCGCATACATCCAATCAGATTACGCAAGGTTCGGCGACAACAGACAGCGGATGGAACCATCGATAACATTCCAGAAACTTCCGACACATGCAAGCACGTCCTGCGCTATGTGATAACATTTGTTAGGCGGTGAAACGTGTCACCCGATAAAGACAAGTACACGTGACACTATAAGCAAGTAGCACAGTTACTCAGTACTAATGTGCGGCCAATTTTTCGTGCCTAGAAATGAAAGCTGCAATGCCACTGATCGCAATGCATACCGTAATTTTCATGCTTAGTAAAATGCTAGGAACTACGCCTTTGCTTGCTCCCTCACCAGAGAAATAGCGATTTGTTTTTGCAAGGAAAAAGAAAATTTAGAACTCTGAGGTTGCTGGAAGTGCGATGTGGATGCCAGCTGTAGGTGGTGTTCAATGATGACAAACTTCCAGTGCTTGCTGCAGTTTTTAGAACCTGCAGTACGGTGTAGCGTGGCCTTTGAGATAGGAAAGCGGGATTAAAGATTGGGCGGGTTGGGATTTGCGCACCTCCTATTGCAGTATTGGCTTCGCACTTGGTTTTAACAGTGGCGAGGCCTATCTTAGGGGATTTTTCTGAAAAAAAAAAAAAACAAGCGTGTGTCACGACCAAGTAACTATGATAATTATTGACCAAGGCCCGTGTTTGTTGTTATGAATGTAGTATATAAACCAAAAGGTGCCCGAATTTCAGAAGCATTTTGTTTGAGTGCTTTGTGAAATCGGACTCGAGTGGGCATGGCCAGGAAGTATCGTTTGATGATTGCAAGCCTTACCACAGGCGCACGGTTGGGTAGAGCAAAACAGGACCGTGACATGCCAGAATTGCATTGTGCTTTTCGGGTCACATGTCATATTCCCGGCAACAGTGTGAGGCTGCAACTCTTCCAAAACTTTAAAATTTAGCTGACTGTTCCATGCGACTGCTGGAGGGTAGGTGGTAGCGCCTCAAATATTTTAAGAATTCGCAGGCTGCTCTTGTTACAGTGCTGTTTCAAGACATGCCTGTCGTCATTTTTGCAAAATCACTGAGCTGAATCGATTTATGTCTACTTCTGGTGAAAATCCAACTCTGCAGACACATCTGCATCAACGGCTAATGTGGAGCAGTTTACTGCAATTGCTGGTAATAAACCAAACAAAAAAACTGCCATTTCAGTAGTGAACGCCTTAGTGTGTACAAGTGCACCAACTACAACAGGCCTTACTTCAATTATTTTGTGTTGATTTCTTCTCATGACAGAAACAGAAAGTGCCTAGAAGACAAAATGCTCAAAACAAGTGTCTGCCAAGTTTGGCATAAAGTAAACACACATGGTTTGAATCTCTGACTTTAAGCTATTCAACATTGCGAGCCAGCAGGGCCACGAGATGCGTTACCAGTTCTTTCATCTGCAAGAGAACAGAGCGAAGCGATGAACATGGTCTACAGCATAATAAATGCTAAATGTACATGTTAATACAGTTAGCTGAGGCCATTCGGTGCTTGCGTTCCGTCTGTGCAGCTGGGCAGTTTCAGTTCTGCTCGCCTCGTGGAGCGTGCCGGTGTGCTTCTGGATGGCCTGCACATGGTGGCGGCCCTGGTGCAAGGCACGCCCGTCTTCTACAACGGCGATGAAGTCGGACAGGAGTGCAGCGTAAGTTGTTCAGGCGACTGGCGGGGGCTTGGTAGCGATTCTGTGGGCGGCACATACAAGGCACAACAAACACAGTTGTGTCGGCTATCCCAGGCACGTTTGTGGAAGCGACGGTAGAACTTGGAGAAAAGGGTGGTAAAAGTAACAAACAGCACAAGAAAAGGTTAATCCAGCATCAGGCAAAGGAGTATTCCAGGTGTTGCAGCAACCAGAAGTTTGGCTCAACGACTACGAGTGCAAGATCCGTGGTAGTCCTCGAAACGCCTGAATGTGAAACTACCGTTTTCAAGGCCTTGAATGCAATTAATTTCAAGAGGGTCTTAAAAATAGGCTTAGGGAATTTTATTTGTGTATCTGACCGCAAGGTTTATGCAAGCCAAGAGTCTAGCCAATCCAATCTGCTTTGCATCTTTGTGGTAGGAAGCCATCTCATTTGTGGTGGCTGGTGATGGCTTGCGAGAAAGGCTTGGTGAGCATGCTTTTTTTTTTTTCATTTCTTGTGGAATAATAAATTTTAAAAAAACATTTCTTTGTTTAATACAGCATTTTATGTTCAAGCTGCCCGTACCTATGATGCTTTAATCCTTGAAACTGCTTTGTCCCTTGAATTTTTCCGTAAAGCTGCTACAAACCTTGTAACTTACTTTGTGTACATAAAACAATGCCAAAAAGAACTTGCAGCATCTTTTTTTTAATTGATGCATACAGCTGTTGGGCTGCCAGCATGATTCTTATTCAATGCTGGAAAACTCATATTTATGCCTGACACAGGTGTCCTGATCTCAAGTTATTAGTAGAAGTGAAAAAAATTGTTCACTTGAGTGATCCTATGCATCATGTTGGCTACCTTGCCAATGCTTAGGTACTGTGTTAGCTGAGCCGTTGTTCTGGGCGAAATGAAGACTTATGTGGACCACGCTCCCCGTCGTATTTTGCTTCCAACAGGCAAAACCATGCCCAATGCCATGGTCTGAGGAAGGAGCAGCCACTCCTGGCATCAGTGTGGAGGTAAGAACTGCAGAGGTCGTTAGCGTCTGTGAAAAGCTGTTTTTCCTTACACTGAAGCATCGCCTGTGCATAATTTACATTCAGTTGAGTCTCGATGTAGTCACCTATCGGATGTAATAGACGAGAGAAATTAGTGAGGCATAGCGCACATAAAGAATGGGATGACATGCGAACCAGCCCTCCATATCCTTGCATGACAAACAGGTATCCTTTCAGGATAATAAAGGATAGCAAGAAGTCCATGCTTATCTTTTTTTTTTTTTCCCTGCAAATGGTGTTTATTGGGCTCTGGTGCCTTTGTAATGCTACCTATGCCCTCCCTCTTCAAGAACTTATTATCCATTATTGTTGTTTTCCTTAACCCTTCCCTTCAAAATAAACATTCGGTTGATAGTTGACTATCGAGTCATGTGGTCTGCTTTCAGTCTGTGTAATTTTTGGGCTGAATAGTTAAACTTAGGTAATTTTTTGGGGGAAAGCATGTATGCTTATAACGAACATCGGATGTAATGAAGCTATTTTAACGTTGAACGCAGATCTGTTGTGATGAAGTTTTACTGTCTTATGAAAAAGAGAAAAAAAAAACTTTTTGTGGTAACTTAGGTAACATTTGCGGTGGCATCGCTTTTCTTTTTTGATCGTCTTTATTTGGTGACAGCTCAACTAAACAGACGCAAATTTAGTTTGTATATATGACCATTTAGTTTGTATATATGTCACATTTCCGTTAGATATGTACCAACAGGATTTCACTGCATAACAGGATGTTACGATAGATTGTCCCACTGATCAGCTAAATATATTATGAGAGTCGTGCACGATTCATCATGATGGCTGTTTGGGATGGCTGAAGTACTCGGCATAAATATACATACTTTTCAAAAATTCAATCTGCTTGCGACGTAGTATCAGGGTGCACACTGCAGTCTGGGCACATGTCTGCATAGCATAGAAGCTGACATTATTCACGCTAAAAATTTACACATGAGAGCATGTACAGTACACGGTGATTTAAATGTGATACTCTGGCCGCATGGTAGCCATTATTTATTTTTTATTTTTTTTACGATTATTATTATTATTTTCTTGTTCTTTTTTGTTTCATTCACTGAGCACTGTACCTGTACCTATCAAATTTCACACTAAATTTTGCATCAATGAATCTTACCTGATTGCGTTTAGCCTTTGTCACCAGGGGCCTGCTGCGATTGCAATGTGGCTAACAAACATGTTGTGCCAATCTTGAATTGCGCACTCTGCAGCAGGTCAGTGAGCCCCCATGTCGGAAATGCCTCCACATAATCTAATCCTGGCGCATGCTTGGCCCACAGATCCGCAGCTACGGGTTGTCCGTGGAGGCTTCCACTGTGGTGGAGCCTAAAGCGATTGTTAACTACTCTGGCGCTGCAGTCAAGCCTGATAACAGTTGAACTGGATTGTTTAACACCTGAGTAATAGAAGGGCACAACAAGTTTTAGCCATGTGCTCAAGCTGTCTTCTCGTGCGCTTATGTTCACTAGATTGCTTTTACTGTGTACTTACTTGTCTACCTTATCTAATTGCGCAGAATGAGACTTGGGAAATCTCATTGTCTAGAAAAGTGGTTACACTATAGCCAACAACTGTTTATGTTAATATAACTTGTCTTATTTCTTGTTTTCATTTCTTCTGTAATTCTTTTTGTGCAAATAAAAGAAATAAGTATTTTTGCCTTCAACGTGGCCGTCGTCAGCCTTGACCAGCTCTGACGGGGTTAGAATGCAAAAATGGATGTGTACTGGGCTTTCAGTGTACGTTAAGTGATCCCAGGTGGACAGCCTTGGCATACAGCCCTCCAGTCTGGTATGCGTCTTTGGATTAGCGTGAATTGACAGGGAGTGGGTGCCCCTTTGTTCCTTCATAGCGCACCAACTAGCTGAAAGCTGCGACAACTTTCGGTCTGTCCAGTTTGTCATCCCGGACTGCGCAGGAATGTCCAAGGCGCCGCATACGCCAACACTCATTGGCTGAAAGCAACACTTTAAGAAGTCCCCGGCAATCCAGGTCGCTAAATCGAAAATACATACGCAATCAGTCAGTCAATCAATCGACAGACAGACATTAAGCTTTATTTTTGTCTTATGCGCACAACATTTAGCGAAAACGGGTGGCAAGATAAAAAGTTGCTCAATTGCAGCTTGATTGTGCTTCTTCCACCCATACAGCAGCATTCGTACAGAAATTCATACACATGCGTTCAGAATTTCGGTATTCAGGTTAACCAATCGCATCTACACATCTTGGAGTAACTGTCTTGGAGTGAGCCAGCATAATGTAACAATCCTATTACAGTGCCATTACGTTTCATGCTTCAGTGGTACAAGAAGTGATCACACCCATTAAATTGTTGATTGGCCAGCCATGGTGAATGGTTAGTAAAGAACAGAATTGTGCGAAAGGAATCGTTACATTATACCAGCCCTGTTGTTACTTTCCAGTGTGGTATCTTGTAGCACGGCTGTTGCTTTGCGATCTGGAGCACGTACCTTCATTACACTAACACCTCTCGCATGCACCACATTAGCTCTGCATGCTCAGTTCTCGGTGTTGAGAGGTCCGTGGCGTGTTGTGCGCATTGCCGCTGAGCATGCTGCCTTGCTTTACAGGCGCAGACGGGCAACAGTTCGCACCTAGAGGTGGTGCGTCATTCGACCGCGCTGCGGGACAAGCTTGCAGTCCGGCTGGGCAGCACGGTGGCGTCTGTGCTGGGTGCCAATAGCACAGTGTTTGTCATGCTCAGGGTGCGCAAGGGCACGCCGGGCTACATGGTCGTGGTCAACGGAGACCACGAGAAGGTACGACACCTACAGCTGATTGACTGCCTGTCCCGACACCAGTAATTTGTGTGACGCAAATGTTTCCGGCATGTAGGTTTTGCAGTAGCCTGCAAGATGGATGGGAAGAAGGTTCATGAAACGGAATGTTGCCATCCACCCCCCAGCTGCTGCACAAAGCTTTGCAGCTTCTTGCTATAGTAGGGTGTATGGCAATTTTTCCTTGTCATAAACATTTCTAATGCCTGGAGAACTTGCAAAAGGCCTCACCAGTGTAGAATTGACTTTAGATCTCCAAGTGGACACTTCCTAAAGTCACTTTCAGTAGCCATTAAGTTATTCTTCAATTGAGCCAATTAAATGGAGCAGAACTTGTCTTGAAAACTCCAAGACCTTCAGATGGCAGCAGTTGCCATGCCTTGGCACATATTTGGTTTAAAAAAAAAAGTTATTTACCTCAATAAATGCATGTGCGCAACATCAAAATGTATGAAATTTGAACAGTAACTTTGTAAACAAAGTCATCCTAGCAGTACAAGAAATGTGCTTTTGCTACTTTCAAGCAATTTTAGGGCTCTGTTGCTTTTGGGTGTTCGAAACTCTTGTTGGTGATACTGGCACCTGCAACAGTTCAGGGAAGAAACAAATCTCTCAGTTTTCTTCTAGATTCGAGGTTAAACTTCTGCAAGATACTACGTTTGATTCTTGAGAACAGAAGTGACACATTTTGGTTGGCACCGTCCAAGCATTCTTGTGTTCCCCCTGTGCAGGTGACGTTGAACCTTGCTGAAGCGAGCAGTCACGTGCCCGAATCCGGGCACATAGAAGTGAAGAGCACCAATTCTAACAAAGTGGTGCAGTCCAAGGTCAAGCTCAACGAGTTCATCTTGGAGCCGCACGAAGCTGTCATTCTGCAGTTTGTGCCGATATTTGAGTAAAGCCAGTAGCTCACTGCTCACCTGCGAGACGCGCGTCAAATATCTAATGTTATAATGACATAATGATCGGCTAACACCTGGGATTGCACAAGTCTGCTGGTCTCTAAATGGTTGGATTGCTAGGATGATTAGGGTCCATCAAGGTTTCTTTTTTTTTTTTTTAAGTGTCTACATTCTAATTGGGATGTTTAAAGCTAAGTTTGGCTTTGATTAGATTGCTTACGTTTGTTTCTTAAAACATTTACATGTTTTGTCTTGGAATGTGAAGGTTTCATAAATGACTCGCCTATCCAAGGGTACCAACTTTGAAAGTATGGCTTTCTGGATTGATGATCGGTTGTTTCAAATATTGTCTGTATTCTGATTGTTTGAACTCACTAGAATCTTGAGCTGTTCTTACATGTTTGGGCATGTCTTGTTAAAGTAAGCTGGTCACTAAACATTGGAGCTCTCACTTTCAGTGAGGAATGTTCACAAGAAATTTGGTACACTGTCTGAAGGCACTGATGGTGTCGTTTGGGTGGGATGGAACATTGTTCACATTCCTGAAATATTGGTATGATTGCTGGTGAGAGAAGACTGCAAAAATAATAATTATTATATAATAACTTTAGCAGTCAGTGCGGTATTGCTTATCACTCCTGTGTTCAGCCCCTGTCCTCCCCCCCTTTTTATACGTTTTTGAATATCTTGCAAAAATGCGCAATTTCTTTTTTTTTTTTAATCACATGGCTGTACCTTTGTCTACTTATTTATGGGCCCCATATGTCGGCCACAACATTTTGGACATTATGAGCTGGGAGATACGTATGTTGACACAGGTTTGTAAGGAAAATGTGCACAACATTGGATATTACTTGAACATGAGGACCCCGAGGAGAATTGGGACAGAATTATAACTTATGCAATGATGAACAAATTTTGTAATCTAGCATTCTGTCCTTGTCTAGTAATCCATGCCTCTTGAAACCACTTATGACCTGCCAGTCTGTGCTCCCAGTGTGTCAAATGTGCCTAGCACATTTGTGTATGAAAGCAAGAATAAAAACTTGATTGCAGCATTACACTGTGTGCCTATCTTTCGCAGTTACGCTTCTGGAGTTGCTCTTATGTAGAGAAGCCAAGCCTTGCTTCATATTGTGGTGACTGAGAACGAAACAGGTTTACATGCGAAATATAGGAGTGTATCTACAATGGCAGTTGATGCATGCGCGATCAGGCAGCCCACTACGGAGCAACAATTTTCGTTGTCGGCCCATGTTGTACTGTCTGTTCTCTTCACTACAACGCCACTCTCCCAATGCGGCTGCTCCATCCCAGTGCAAGCTATGGAGTGTGTATGGTGAGGGGACGTTGGGCTTGAGTCTGGGGATGCAAATAACATTGCTGCTTGTGTTCGGAGGCAGGGACGGTATGCCGGTTGGAGCGAACTCTTGCATAATTTCAGAAAGTTTGCACAAGATCCGCTAGATCCCCTGCAACGACAAAGCAGTTTTTTGGACAAACTGATACAACACAAAGGCGTCGAGAAGAGCAGAAGAGAGACTGGCAAGAAATTGGCGTCTTGATGTGAGCGACCAAAATGGCATTGAGATTTTGGTACCTCACAAGGCAGTGATCATTCCACTGTGCATGTCTCCGCATTTGTCGAGACATGGACAACCACTAAATCGCACCAACATGATTGCTGATGCTTGTGTGAGGCGTGATTCAGCGCTCGTGTTTGAGCGTATGTTCAATGTCTCAAGTGCGCTGCCGTTGTAATAATGGCCGACCACCTAGACTACCAATACATATTTCCTGAACATGGCAAAGAGACAGTCGATTGCAAGCGATTTGTCGGACCTGGCTGGCCATGGCGACGGCATCACAGGCATATGAAGGGGCCGTTGCAAAGGGGGGCGAGGAGTGGGTGTGGCTGGCCCCTCTTTATGCTTCCTCCTGCACTCTCCTCACCCTCTTCCTGCCACCACAGAGCGCCAAGCGATGAAGTGCTCTCCTACCCCCAATTAAAGTAGAGGAACATGTTTTGGGTGAGTTGAAGTGTGTTCCATGACTTGTCAGCACAAGAGCTTGACAAAAACGAAAAGTAAGAGACGATCGCAGGTGCTGTCTAGGCGATGTCCTTGTCTAGTCGTTAAGGGAAGTAATGCCTCCCAAGGGGAAAGTAGGGTCGTGGTCAAATGGCTGTGGCAGCATTGTGCCTCATAGTTCAAATAAAGACACTGTCGTGTGTGCAGATGTACTGTCTGTGCGATATTCATTCAGGCAGTGGTGTAGCCAGGAGGGGAGCTTGAAAGGCCATCTATATATCGGTGTGTCACCCCGTGGCTACGACATTGCTGTCTGGCATCGCTGTCTGTGAGTGAAGTGAATGTGAACGAGAAGAAAGGAGGTTAACCGAGGGGCCCGATTTTTATTAATCATATCATGAGAAGCCAACAAAGACACCAAGGAAAACATAGGGGGAATTGTACTTAATAATTGAATGAACGAAATGATAAATTAGTGACCGTGAAAGTGAATTAAGAAACAACTTGCCGCAGGTGGGGAATGATTCCACTTCTTCGCATTACGCATGCGATGCTCTCGCACGAGTACCTAATTCAGTATCGCACGCGTAATGCAAAGACGTGGGAGCATTCTCCACCTGTGGCAAGTTGTCTTTTCATCCACTTTCACTGCCATTAATTTATCATTTCTTTGATACAATTATTAAGTACAGGTAATTTCCCCTATGTTTTCCTTGTCTTCGTTTGTTGGCTTCTTATGATGTGAAGATGAAGAAGTGGCATGCCGAACTTTGGACAAATTGCAATGTCAAATACCTACATTAAACTATTATCTGCATCAATCTGGTCTGATGCCCTCCTCCTTGTGCTCGTACTGTGGTGAGGATAGTTCTTGTCCCGTCGTCGTTTTTCATCATTAATGATACATAATTTAGAAGGACAATTTCATAGTGCTGGATTGAATGTAATATTTCCGATATTCTTTCACTGGATGCCTCTGCTATAAGACATAGACCCGAGAGCAAAGTATATGGACCAGGGACTGCACGATAAAGCTTTCTCCAGTCTGTGAATGAAACTTGAAATGAAAGACTGCAGTCCATACTTGGCATTATGACTTTTCCAGTACATTCGTCAGTTTCCATTTATGCATGTTAATTACAAAGAAATTATGTTTTTTGGCGGCTGTATGGTCCGTATACTTTTGCTCACAGGTGCATGTACATTATCATAGGGATGTTGGTGCAGCCGTTGTGAGGATCGGAACGATTTCACTGCTGTCTTTAATTTGTATCTGGCTTATTAATTCATTATTTTTATATATTCGAAATTTCTCAGTGGTGCATTTTAGACTCGACTAACGATTTTCTTAACTCACCCGATTCTTGGCCAATCCCCCATATATAGTGAGCATGAGTCACCCATCGAGGCGGACAAACACAAACTTTGGACAGGCTGCGAATGAAACATCGCGGTATACGACGGAGGAGGTCGAGAGAGTTAGGCCGCGTGCTAGGAGTTCGGAGAAAGACCGCGAGCGTGGCAGGATGGACAATATGGTTCGGGTGCGGGAGCAGCGGGCCTGCCGAGTTAACCCAAGTTCGCATCGTCCTGCTACTACCTGGGAACGAAACCACGTAGTTTTTTATCCTGTAGCTTGCGGTTGGCGAACATCGCAAGGACGTCCGAACCAGGTGGCACGGCGTACGTCCAGTGCCGTGCCCAAGCTCTGGATGGCGAACGCAGAAAGGGCATCTGGCCGTTCTCTGACTCCACCGTGCTCATCGTGTGATACGATAGTCGGTCACCGCTGCCCGAGCCAAAGCCGCTGCAGAAGCCACGGTGGTCCCGGACTAGGGACCGCCCCCTAGACTTTGTAAGGGCTGGGCCCTTAGGGCTCAGCTCGCGGCTCTCTCGTAAATAGAAATAAAGTTTGTAACCAACCAACCAACCTGATGAGTGACGCACAGCGTCGACTGTCTGTGCCTCTGGCGCCTCTGTTGCACGACCCGGTGGACTCGCCACACTCGGCCCGGTCACTTTCGATCGCGATTGGCTCTTTTACGCAATGCGGTCGATAATTTCGATCCGGATCGGGCTCGATCGCAATCGAAAGTGGCTGTGTGAAAGACTGACTAGAAGTTCTGTTTCTCTCCATGCTGTGTACTTGGTCATCGTGATGCGCATTTTTCTTGCTTGCTTCCAGTATAAATACAGTGTTTGCTCGATTTCAAACGGTCGCGTTTCTACCAAAACAGTTATGGCAACCTCTTATATATATATATATAAACTATAACACGACCTATCTGACCTCGTGACAGACGTCTATCATTCCTGTCCTTCACCAAGCATATTCGCCGCATAAGTTTCAAAATATTCTTCGGCCCACGAAGCAGTAGCAAATTTCAGTGCCTGCAGCCCCAGGCAGGCTCTAAAACGCTATGTCTAATTATTGCCAGCAAAAAAAGCCCCTCTCAAAACTGTGTCCGTGTTGATAAAACTACTATTGCTACTATTCTACTCAAACGCCGCGCCAAGTTTTAGTTTTGCTTTTGGCCATGCATTTAGCCAGCAGATTTCAAAACTAATGGTGTTCTAATAATACCAAAGCAGTCAAATGCATTTCAACAAGACAGACTGTAACATGCAAGTTCTTTTTGATTGGCTTTTATGCGAATAATACGGGGATCAATTTTCGCTACAAAGCCCATGTGACCCGTGCGCATACGTCTCAAGGTCGAACCAAAATGGCAGCGCCCATGAGGGAGAGCACGCCTGCTGCTATCGCCAACTTTCGTTGGTTCACTCGCGATCGGCTTATCGAAGATGAGGACTCCCGTCTCAGTCGCTCGCATTCTGAGACGTTCTTACACCTCCCTGTCCACGTCGCCGGCGTTTCTTAGTGACGACAGCCGAGCCAGGGCTCTCGTGTCCACGTCGCGGTGCATCTACCGCAATCTCGCTCTGGAGCAGTGGCTCTACGAAAATGCCGCGTTTTCGCCCGGCTCACCAGGCGTGCTGCTCATGTGGTGGAACGCGCCGGCGGTGGTGATCGGGCGTCACCAGAACCCGTGGGTCGAGTGCAGCCTCAGCACGGCCGCTCGGCTCGGTGTCACCTTGGCGAGGAGAAACAGCGGCGGCGGCACAGTTTACCACGATGCCGGCAATCTCAACTGCTGCTTCATGGGCCACAAGCGCGGCTACAACCGCAAGGCAAACCTGCAGTTCATCGCCGACACGCTGAAGGCAGTCTGGGGTGTACAGTGCACCATCAACTGCCGGGACGACGTGCTCGTCCAAAACGCCTTCAAGGTGACACGGCTCGAGTGCAAGAAGAGCTGCGATAGTCAAGTTCACCTCTGTTGCTGTAGAAAAAGAAAAAAAAAAGGTTTATTACTGTAGTTAGTCGACGCTGAGCCGATGGGAGTGGAAAAGTGGAGTTGCTGAAGCCTCAAGCTAGTCTAAACAGTAAGACCGAACGGTAACAGGACAGTGTCCAGGCGAAACTAAAGTGTGTTCTCGGGATCAGGACACCAAACTCAAATAAAATACTCTATAGCGTTGTTTGCAAAAGCGAACTCTCATTTTTTAGGGAGTCATTATAATAAACAAAGTGCAGGCTAGAAACCTCATTAGCAAAATGAATAAACTTGTTCCATTCAGTAGCCCTTAGAAAGAAAACAATATACTTATTGGTTGCACATTTCTGAGGTTCCCAGATGTAATTGTTAATGCGCAACTGGTCATCCGTGCTCAAGCTTATGGAGCGTGTACAAAGAAGTCTCGTGTGAGTCTGTGTTCAGTTGGGAATCAGTTATCAAGGGAACCATGTTTTTGTCCTTCTACAGGTATCTGGCACAGCTGCCAAGATAGGCCACCAAAAGGCGTACCATCACTGCACAGTGCTTGTCAATGCGAACACCACTGTGATGCATCAAGTCCTAGGAGGACGCTATGTAAGTCATCTTGCCAATTGTTCAGCTTTGCGCAGTGCTAAGGAGCACATATTTTTAAGGTCATTATAAGAGCTATTTGTATTTCACTGCCAATCATGTTTGCGAGTCTACATGGCAAATAGTGTAGACAAGAACGACGGAACATATGCACTGTACAGTCTTGTCCTGTCATCTGTCGCCATGTTATTCACATGCTATTCGATTTCATATTCGTACAGTTCTGCTCTGTTCGAGTTACTGACTTACCTGGTGTCATTTTCAACACCCCTGGTGAACTTGTTGGTGTCTTTTTTTTCTCTTCCTATTACAGGTGAACCTCGACATAATGAACATGGGTATATTAAAGTAAATCTAAAATGTTTCTGAACAATATCTTCCAGCAGGTAACGAATTTATGCATATAACGAACATCGGATATAAGCAAGATATTTTTGTGTAGGATGAAACTCCCATTAAAACCAGGTTCGACTCTACTTGCGATTCCTCAGTCTACCTTTCCCGTGCCTTTCAAATCCCCTCCCCTTTGATGTAGATGAATGTTGTGCACCTTCCGGAGGAAGTTGCCAGTCTGTCTGCATCTCTTATGTCTCAGCTTCAGGTAATATTTGCTAGCTTTGTTAAATGTCATGTCCAGTTAAGAGGCTGCAGATGTGTAGCACTTTTTTTGTGCAGATGCTAATGACGTAATGTACATCTGCAGCCTTGTAAACAGTCAAGCCTCGTTTTAACGATGCTGCTTCCACTGCAAATATATTCTTTCTATCCGATATTCGTTTATAAGTATTCATAAGATGCGATATTGGCAAGAAATATTTTAGGTTTATTTCGTTATAACCAGTAATGCGTTATAACTATGTTCTTTATATCGAGGTTCTACTGTATATGGTGCAAGCAACTCTCAAGAACATTCTGATGTGACCTCGAAGCTACTGTACATCTATGAAGTAGCAATAGAGTGCATTTCAAATATACTGAAGAATATTAGGCAACATCATTCTAAGCGAGGAGCGATTGTAGTACAGCCACAAAAGCTGCAATTGTAGAATGTGTGCTAGGCAATCTACGATTTAGGATCATTGTAATACTTGAGATTTGCTGTGCACTATGAAAGACAGCATAATGTTGTTGTTTTTTTTACCTTTTTTCTTCCTTTACTGTTTAGAGTAACATTGAGAGCAAGGCAAGTCCAAGCGTGCGAGCATCTGTCAAGAACATCAAAGAGCTTTGCCCTCGTCTGACTGTGGAATCCCTGTCGGCCTCGCTTGCTACTAGGTTCAACCGCCAGCATCAAGACGAAGCAACAAACAGAGCAGAGAATCATGTTCTCCACTTTGTTGATCCATTAGAAGAACACTTCCCAGGTATCGATGCCATGTGTGAAAAGCTTCAGAGCTGGAAGTGGATATTTGGAACAACACCCAAGTTCACAATCAGTGAAAGTTTCCCGCTTCCTGCTTCACAGGCCAGTTCACTTGATCTTGGCGATGCCTTGGGACTTAATGCGGTGCTGAAAGTAGCGCTGACGAGTTACCACGGCCTACTGGAGGACATACACATAACACCGTGCCTTCACAACCAACGACTGCTGTCTGTGATATCTGACAGGATTCGTGGTGTGCGGTTTTTACAGAGTGACATTGCTGAAACATTCAAGAAAATTAAGGACAGCAATCCTGACAACAGTGACATAGTAGAATTTCTAGGAAAGTGTTGTACCACTCTAGCTGGAAATGCCCAGAGGTGATTGTTTGCCTGCATACTAGTTTTTTTTTTTTTTTATTGTCATATATGTCGACAGTCTCGCGTCACAGACGTACAGACCCAGTGGAGGTGTCCATAATTGCACTAACTTTGCCTGGGAGCACATTTGGGTCACTCATGCAATGGAGGTGGCAGTTCGGTGCACCACTCTAGCTAGAAATGTCCAGAGGCAATTTATTTGCCAGTGTACTAGTCCATTTTTTAAATTGTGCTTAATATATTGTCCGAGGAAAAAAAATATATTACGATAGCTTTATATAGTAGATGCGCAGACCAGTAAAGTTGCCAATAATTCTGCTACTGTCGCTGTCGAGCTCATGTGAGTCGCTCGTTCAGTGGAGATGACCACCCCTCTTGCTTAAACTTGGAGTGCCCGAACTGGGTTCCATGAGTGGCCAAAACGAATCTGACCACATCCCTTCTTAGGTGGATTATTAATTACCCCTGTTTAAATTACTAGATAATTTGCGCCATTCCCTTGTTCTCATTCTAACGCGATAGCGTTAAGGAGCTCGTGTCGCAGAAAAGCCGGTGTCGGCGTCCGCGGCGTTGGCCGTGAGCGATAAATCACGGCTGGCACTTCACAAATAAAAAGCAACTTCCAAGATGGGCTGGGTGGGAATCGAACCAGGGTCTCCGGAGTGTGAGACGGAGACGTTACCACTGAGCCACGAGTTCGATGCTTCAAAGCGGTACAAAAGCGCCTCTAGTGAACGCGGTGTTGCCTTAGAAACGAGCTGTTTCTAAGGCTCAGGCGTGCGTTGCTTGCTCAGGCGCACATTTCGTTGTCGCGCCGAACGCTGCGTTGCTGGACGCTCACCGCATCCGATGCGGGGCGCGTAGTCTCTGCGCCGTAGCCCTTTGTCTTACACCCCTTGGCGGGTTGACGGGAACGCTGTCGCATTCCACTCTTGAATGCGAAGCTTAAGCGTCCTCCAATTTTTTAAGCTGTTCAATTCATTCATTTCAACAATTATCATGAGGCATTGGATAAGCACATCGGTGGGAAAAAGCATGTGTGTGTGTGGAGTTGGGAGATTCAGAGGCACTCTGGGGGGACAGGTGGGGCACACCGTATTATGCGTGAATTTGCGATACGCGCTCCGGGACGCATTGGATGGCTTCGATTACCGCTGGTGAAGAACACATGCAGAACGCACTACAGGCAGACATGTTTTAATTCTGTGATGTCCAAAAGCCCCCCAGGCGTAGTCGGGCATGTCGCACCCATGACTTCATTGGATAGAGGGTACTAACTCTTGTTGTATTGTGATTACAGACTGTTGGCAGTGACAAGCATCTTGCACTGTATCTTCGCACAAATCCTGAAGACATGGATGAGTGCATGCGCAGAGAATGACAATGCGGTCACAGAACTACAAAATTGGTTTCTAGCTGGCAGGCGCCTAGAGGACAATCTTTTTATGCTGACTCAAACAGTGGAAGCAGCCTGCAAGAAGTCGAGAAGCCTCTATGGGTGGTTTCAGGACGTATCAAAGGCATATGACAGTGTCCGCTATGATCACCTATTTTCCACAGGATCACAGACACACGCATGCCTGAAGTACAGATTGGTCTGGTACGCTGGCTGTATGCTGGCCTTTTTGCCAGATATATATTTTCTCCGTCTAGGGTGCTTTAAAATAACCCACCTGTTACAAGGGGTTAGCCACAATTCATTATCATCATCATCATAGTCCGTTTATAACACCCCAAGGCCATAAAGCTAGGGAACACCTGGCCTACACCAACACTGACAGCAGTTACACCACATCTTCACAATTTCAAGTTTCTCACAATCTTAACATACTTTGCGTTGATCAACAAATCCGCTCAACACATGCACTTCGTCATGAAAATTTAATAAATGTCATTACTTGAACTCTAACGCATTTATATCTCTCTACAACAGCACTGACACCTCAGCTGCTTGCGGCAACATAACTTTCTTCTTGGGATGTGTTTCGTGGCTTCCTGAACTTTCCCTGCACAAATATTCGAGGCACACATATGCCTTCCTTCTTGTTTACCGTCTCACGACACACGTATTCGTTGCTCACTACTTCGAAGCCGGCGTCCAAGAACAGCCTTTCTAGAAACTGCTCTGAAAAGTAGAAGGCCCTTGTACCATCTTGGCGCACGTAGAAATTGGTGTCTATTTTGTGGCCGGGGGCAAATCTCAGCATCGCTTGGTCAAACAAGCCGTAGTCCCTGAATAGAACAAGGCCCCCGGGCTTCAGCGCTTCGTGCACGTTCCTCAGCGCTTCGCTCATTTTATCGGGTTGAATGGCAGACAGGACGAATATCATGGTGACGACGTCGACGCCTTCGCGAGGAACATTATCGACGAGGCGCCCCTTGGTGATGTCGCACTGGAAAGCCTTGATAGCGCGCTGGTCGTACAAGGAGTGCGCCTTCACGAACTGGACAGCGCGCGGTGAAAAATCGCAAGCGTATATGTAATAGCTGGTCTTTTCCTCGATGAGCGGGAATACGAAATTGCCGACACCGCAGCCGATTTCCAGTAGCACCGGCGTCCCGCTATCCGAAACGCCCGGCACGTCTGAACCGCTGGCGGCGAGTTCCTCGAACTCTCGCTTAGTCCAGTGTCTGTCCTTGAAGAAGCGAGTTTCGTTTCGCTTGTAGAAGAGGTCCCAGTTTTTCTGAGCTTCGGCTTCGAGCTTGAGTCTCTTGAACTCTGAAACCAAAACCGTATCCTTCGCGAGCTTGGCGGCTTCCTCTTGCGTGAGCGTCCGCGCGTAGTGGCCTTTCAACCCGCTGTTTGATGTCTCGGTCATACTTTGCAATGGAAGGATGCTTCACACTTATTCTGGAGTTGAGATAACTTTTCGCACGTAACCAAAGAACACAGTCACATGGTTTACTACCAGTACTACCTGATGGTGCATGCGGTTGACCATTCGATTGACGTATCTCCCATGGAGGCTGCCATATTGCTACTACCGATGCTGCTGGAGACTCCAAAGGTAAGACTGATATATGTTCTGTCATTTTGCAACGACAATATATACTGTCGAATTATCCAACAAACAGGTAATTTTATTTGCCTGTAAAGTGAAAGTGCTCGATATTTGCTTTGTGCGGTTTGTGCAGCAAGAAGCAAAGGAAAGCTTTGCGGGAAAGCATTCATAGCGATTTCACTCAGCCGTGCGGTGATCATCTGCTGCGCTTTCTGTCAAGCTAATGTTTAGGAACGAGAAGTTTCTTCAGCTTCTGAAGCCGTGAACGGTGAGCTAACCGCTTTCACTCACAAATGCTACGTGGTAGACGCGCAAAAGCAAATGCAGCATCGCAGCGCAGCATGGGAACAATTATTGCGGTTGCCGTTTGTCGAGTGTTTTGCCATGTTGACTGGCACTTATCGCAGCAGCCTAGAGCTGCGAACTCCACCGCATCATTTTCTCTTGCGGTCGTTTTCGTGCCCAGCAGACAGAAATTCCGATTTGAGTGCGTTTTACCAAAAGAACGTTTGTTCCACTCTATCGCGGTTTGGTGAGCGCCCGCTGCCGCAATTAAAATATGCATATAGTAGAAGGAATCCGGTATTAGCGGTGTGTCTTTCGCGTCCTTGGTACACTTTCGAGTGCGCGCCCAATTCCCATATGGCGAGAGATTTGGGTATTTTTCTATTTCTGGCACTGCTTCAGTATTTTTCTGCTAATATTCGAAGAAGGTGCTGCTGTTGGCTCGCTTATACCAGCACGCAGCAACTGGGAACATTTTTTTAAAACTTTATTTCTTTGCTTGCGTGCAGTGTTTTAAGTTTCAGTTAAATGAAGTCTTCTCTGCAGTGAGCTATTGAGTTGCTGAGTCTGCTGAAGCTGCTTATGTGTGTTCTACATTACGTACGTTTCGGTAATTTAACGCGTGCATCCTCCTCTGCTTTGCAGGACTGTCGTCTGTTCAAAAGTGAAGCGAAGGAAGTGGAGCTCATTTCATGAGTATAACCAGTGATATCGCTATTTTAATGTCGATGTGAACATTGGCTAGCAAGAACAATGCTTTTTTGGAACATGAGGTGCCGGAGTAGAGTTCTACAGATCATCTGGCTTTCGTCACTGCTTGTCGTCAGCAGTACTTTGGACAGTGAGTTTGGTGGTCACACATGTTTATTCTCTGTGTTTTCTCACGTGAAGTTCCTTTAGTTGTTCTCTTTTTTTCGTTCGCGTTATTTGGCACGTCATGTCGGTCATTCTGGAAGCTCTCGGCATGTTTGATGTTGATTGCTGGACAACTCACACGCGTATCCTGACTTTTACTATAAAGTTTGTAATCAGTACAGTGTTGCACATTTAGTACAGCAATATACGTCACAACTTAATTTTAACATAATGGATATAGCGAAAAGATATGGTTGTGTTTGGAATTGTCTGTCAGTACCGATCTGAATGAGGGTTTGGTTTTAATAACTACACATTCCCAAATAGTTCTTCGTATAGGCTATCTTAATGCAGAAGTAAAAAATTGAATAGGCAATTTATTTTAATTATGTCGTGGCTGCAATTGTGGTTGATTTCCATGGCTTGCTTTTGTTTGTTTCAGTATACATGTGCAAATGTCATGTAACTGGCAATCTGCTCATAAGTGCATGAATCATTTACTGTATCATGTCTAGCTACCAAAACTCTGTAGATCCATATTAAGGTATTTTGTGTTAGTTGGTCTGTGGTTTTTTTATTGCCAGCATGCTGAATGTACACGTTCGCACTCTTTATTGAATCACATAGCAGTGTTAATGAAAAACACTTATCATGATTTTCATTCATACATTACGGGCTATACTTTCTAATGATTTATTTCATTTTCCATTCTTTTTGCCTTTTGTCATTAGCTCAGACAATTACATGCCACTGTTATCCCTGGAATCAGCAGGTGGGATGCATAATAAAAGGAATGGAAAATGGAATGGGGCATTATAAAATGTACAATTTTTGCTTGTGATCCCAGTGAATAATTTCTTTGAACTCTGTCTGTGGCTTATTAAAATGCAAACTGGTTAACTATGCTTAGTAAATGCTTTTTATGTGTGTTCATACCTGGGTGTTTGCTGATACCTCACACCTTGGTATTTCAAGGCTTGTGAAGTATTTCATTTTATTTACCTGTCATTTTCAATTCCCAATCAAAGTGTTGTGAACATGATATGAAAAAAATTGTGTAAACAAATATTTAAATTATAGCATTTGCACTTGGGAGACAGTGATAGTGCAAGAAATGTTAACATGCTCCCTCTCTTTGTAAGCTGGAGGTTTTACTACCAGAGAATACAGCCAGTGCTATACTCAGAAATATTCTTCCGGGGGGGAGGTCATGTACCCGTTGTGCCCCCCCCCCCCCCGGCTACACAATCGGGTACAGCATAAAATGCAAGAAAACTGCAGGCACGCAATGCATGCTCAGAGAACTTTCATTTGGAGGGAAAACATGCTGTTACTGGTGATACCTTTCATTTCTTTGAGAATATTCTTGTATGTTGCAATTAAGTTGCTGCCCATGGGTCTGGAATACCTCTGTCTATGCTTGCCTGGTGCAAAACGTATAGCTCTCCATAGCAGCGCATTCTGGTTGGTGACTGCACTTTTATTTTCCTCCTACCTGCCCCTGTTGTGTATCAACTCACCCGACCCCTAGATGATCTCGAGGGTGAGGACTTGGCAGCGGAAGAGGAAGAAGACGAGGATGAATTCGGTGGGGGCGACGCCGGTGGCGGGTTCTGTCCCGACTCGCTGTTCCCGAAGCTCACGCTGCTGCGGCATGTGACTCCGCGAGGCAATGCCAGTGCGGGCCGGTTCACCAAGGTCGCGCACGCCTCGAGCCTTACGGACTGCACCAAGGCCTGCTGCGAGCAGGGCGCTTTGTGTAACCTCGTTTTTCTGCACGGCAGTTCATGCTTCCTCGTACGGTGCCACTCAGCAGCTCTGTGCCAACCTCAGCATCGGCCAAGCACCAAGTTTGACTCTAGCTTTATGGTGATAGTGCGTCCTCCGCGTAAGTCACTGCGGCAGTCACACGGACAGAGTTTGCGAAAAGTTTCGAAGCCGCTGCATGCAATACTGCAGCTGTCATTCAGTGGTCCGAACGCCACCTTGAGCAAAAATGAACTTTGGCTGCATGAACACAGGGAAACGAAGTAAAAAGTGTTCATATAGGGTAGCACATTTGCGATGGGTGGAAGGATCATTTCTTTGCTGCCCTACACTAGAATTTAACTTCTGAGTTCCTTGATAATACAAATATTTCGGTTATAACGTCGCTGAAGACCGTTCTCAGCACTGCTAATAGTACTTTTCGCTGTCTTTGTGTAATGTGTTTTCTCTGTTACTGTGTTCTGTTTGTCTGGTTCCAAGAACATCATATTAATGTCTTGAATACTATGTTGGCATTGTGTGGTGGCAGGACAGTGGCTTTGAAACTTTTAGCAATGGTCTCATCTAGCCTTGGTTCGTTTGTGGGGCGGGTTGATTGCCTTGCATCCACCTTTATCTTCATTTGCTTAGTTTGTTCGGTGTAATTCCTGAGTTTCCTGTTGCATTACATATGTGCTCACTGTTTGCAGATGAGGACTTGGTTTATATGTTGGGCATGCCGGTGCATTCTGTTCTGTTTATCTCCATGCTGAGTTTTTATTTTGGTTTAACATTCCCTGCATATATTTCTTTATTTGAAACATATTCATGGTTGGTGTCTGGATCTGTTGAGGACATTTGTTGAGCAATTCAATGTTTTCGGTTGTCTGTAGTACGCATCAGAGCGTGAGATACTTGTGTGCAGAAGTGCGGATGTTTGTTGACTTGGTCCTCACCGCCTGGCAACAGGCATTTATGCCTGGCAGCTTTCTTGCTTTCCACTTGAATTTCTTCAGTTTGTGTCTTCTTCCTTGGTTACACACAGTCCAATTCGTTCAACTTCTTGCATACTTTCCTTGTGGAGTTGTGCATTATGTTGCTGGCTTTCTCGTTGTAGGCCTCCTTGTTTGGTTCCTTTGTTGTCTGGTAACTTGTGTGATCAGGCACTCACACTTTTTTGTTGTGTTCTGCGTCACGTGAATTGCTATTCTGTTTCCCCTTTTTTTTTTCCTTTTAAGCTCAGAAGCAGGTGGCTGAAAAATTCTGTATTTCCTATTGAATACATGTTTGCTACTTCCTCGTGCTTTCTTTTTTTATTTTCCTTTTTTGCTGCCCCATCTTTTGTTTCTGCCTGAGAGAGGTTGGCTTCATCCTTGCCATCTGTAAATTTTTTTTTAACAGTCAGCATGCAGTATCTGTGTTTGCACCTCCCTTGCTTTACTTATTTTCATGTAAATGTTTCGTTTTTCAGTAGCTGTAGGTTTTTTTAGCACTTGCAGATGTTGTTGCCTTGCTGCCCTCCCTTGATTGATTTGTTATGTGAGAACCCAGAACGGCACAGACTTGCTTTTCTCTTCTTTCAGTGATTATTGTCTTACTCTCTGCTTGTCTTAGCTTTGAGTTATTGATTGTACACTTAAAAGTGTTTAGTCGGTAGCACATTTACGAGATTAGATTAAACTTGATTTATACATGGTTCTCTGCCACTGCAGGTGCCTATACTTATAACATCTTTTTCTTTTTATCTCTTTCTCTCTTGAAGAAAAAGGCTCATCAGATTCTTCACATGAATGGACCACTCATTCAACGCCAAACTCTGATGAAGACACGTAAGCCTGTATATTTGTTTGACTCCTGTTTGTCTTGTCTTGCTGTGTTATCTGCGCACTGGCATATGTACAGTCATATATATATATATATATATATATATATATGGCATATGTATAGCATGTCGGGACCATCGTGCCACCTTGGAACCTCTGTGACCTGTGTTGCAGCTGATATTAAACGTGATTGTAAATGTCACACTTATCTCTTGTAGCAACATGCTTGGCTGATATGCTTTTGGTTTTCAACATCCCTCATTTTTTTATTTTTTTTTTTCAGATTATCTAAATCGCATGGTTGGAAAAGCAGCAAAGGAAATGGGGACTCATCCGAAGGAGCGCTGAACAGCTCAAGTATACTGGTATGGTTTCTCCCACGTTGTTCTTTTCGAACGTTTTTTTTTCTTTGCTGCTGTGGATTGAGCCAGCTGCATGACCTACTACGCTGGACATAAGTTTTGCATGCAAAAAGTAGTCAGCACTGCATAGGACAGGTGCACAGATGAAAAAAAAAAGGTAGATGGACAAATTTTGGAGAGAAACTGAATGCTGGTCACAATAGTCCTTGCATATTGCTGTCGAGTATATGGCTATCCATTCGTTTAGATGACCTTTTTACTTTGAACAGTTATAACTGCTTTGTGAAACACAAGATGCAGCTTCTACAGCTACATGCTTGGAATCAAAAGTTCACCCTTGAAGTTGTATGGATTCTAGAATGCTAGTAAAAGTCAACAAGTGAGGTATAATTGGCATTGGAAATAACCTGAGTGGCCTCCTCAACACTGCATAAAGTTAGCCTCGATGGTTTGAAGTCGACATGCCACTAACGGGACAACTGTGTGATGGCATGAGTGGCACATTGTCTCTCTTTACTGTTTCAAGGTGTGGCTTTGCCTGCAGCTTTCATGCTGCGAGTTAATC